>NW_016107488.1:2067345-2069976 GCF_001604975.1 Cebus imitator | reverse complement strand
AAGTGACCTTCCTAGTCACGTGGTGTGCTCTGAAATTCCAAACCCGTTCAAATAGTCATCTCTCTCTCTGGCTTCCTTCCATTGGACTAGCAAAAAATGCTGCAGTAACTTTGCTTAAGCCAGGCAGAGAATCCAAAGGGAAAAGATAGCTTCATTGTGAAAAATGGGAGCTGCTTGAGTTTCCAAGGAAATAATTATTGAGCTAAATAAAAGTAATTGCTTTTTAGTGAGGTTTCCTAGTGTATGTGAGGTGGGGGAGAAGTAAGAGCTGAGAGAAAATGCAAAGGGAGCTACAGAGCTGAGCTAGAAAACACAGGGGTTTCCTTTTTCTTGTCATTTTAACAAGAAGAGTAATCAATTTTCCAGTGATTCTTCTGGTTTAAGTTTTTCTTTGTTTGTTTTTTGGCTTCTTCTTGTAGTTGGCTTCCTTCGTTGCAAAATGTTTCCCAACATAATAGACTGTAGCTCCAGATTTTCCCCATTTACACTTTTGAAGCAGGAGTATAGTTTTCCACAACTATTAAATAAAAGTTTGGAGTTCCATTTTGATTGGACAAAGATGGACCAATAACTGTGACCAGAGCATAGTCATTAGCTTAGGCTTGGAGTGGTACTCATTCTCTAACCCATACCTGCAGCAGCATAGATTGGGATTGTGCCTTTTGCTTATGTCATTCAGTGCACCCATGGAGCTTGAGGTGAAGGTAACTCCCATCCAAATAACTGCCATACAGGAAAAGAGAATTGGATTTCCAAAGAACAAATCTGAGTTTTTCTAAAAAGAGGTAAGGAGAAAGAAATCGTGACTAAAAAGGCAACTAAATAATGATCACTCCAGACACAATCAAAAAGTCATTTTTAGTGCAGCTGGTAAATACTATACTATCTCTTTTACTGCAAATATATTTGCATATATTTATTTTTGTCATGCATTCTGTAACTAGTCATGTTCAAAATATCTTCTGTAAGTCCTGAAATTTCTTCAGTGAGATTTTAGTTTCCTCATTTTACAGTTCACAGAATGGTGGCTCAGGGAATTTGAGAGACTTACTTCATGAGCAAAATATAGACCCAGAGAATCTATCAATTTATAGATCATTCCATCCAGAATTGTTTTACTTTGTATGGTGTGAAGTAGAGATTAAGTTTTATTTTTCCAATGAGGATCCCCAATAAATGATGAATTCTGCATCATTTATTTTGAAAGTAATTATTTCCCACCTCTTTTGTAGTGCTAACTTTATTTTAAAAGAATTGTCCAAATAGGTATGAAATTTTTGGGGCAGACCCATTTTTTTGTTTCATTGATCTTCTTGTCTATCCTCAGTTCCAAACTTGGTTAATTATTATAACTTATAAAATATCTTCTAGTATAGCAAATTCTTGCACCTTGATCCTTAGGAGTACATGAACTATATTTGGCCTTTTTCATTCTCAGAAAAGATTTTAGGATTGTTTTGTCAAGTCCCATACACAAAAAAGAAAAATACTAAGGATTTTGTTGGGGTTGCATTGAATTTACCAATTTGAGAATTAACATTTATTAATAGTTTTTTAAGTCATAAATTGATATTTAATTTTATTAATTGCCTTTTCTTCTCCTTTTTTTTTTTNGAGTGCAGTGGCGCAACCTCGGATCACTACCACCTCTGCCTCCAGGGTTCAAGTGATTCTCCTGCCTCAGCCTCCCAAGTAGCTGGGACTATAGGCATGTGCCACCACACGCAGCTAATGTTTTTGTATTTTTAGTAGAGACAGGGTTTCATCATGTTGCCCAGGATGGTCTTGATCTCTTTACCTCCTGATCTGCCTGCCTCAGCCTCCCAAAGTGCTGGGATTACAGGCGTGAGCCACTGCGCTCAGCCATTAATTGCCTTTTCCATATCTATCAAAATAATTTAAAATGTTTTACTCTTAACAATGAGCTATTTATTTTCTAGTATTAAATCAACTTTGCATTTCAGTAATAAGCAATCTTAAATGTACTGCACTGTACTCTTTGCACGTTTTTACATTTGGTTTGATAATACTTTGTAATTTATGCCACAATGTTCAAGAGTGACTGAACAATTTCCTTTTTTATAACATCTTGATTTTCGTTGTTGTAATTTTTCTTTTTATAACATAATTTATGGGGTTTTGTATCAATTTTATGCTCATTTCATAAAATAAATTAAGAGGTCTTTCAATTTTTGGATTTTCTGAGAGAATTTCTGTAAGATTGACATGATTTTTAACTGAATGGGCCAATAAAGATATAGGAAGTTGGAGCTTTTACAGTATAAAATGTTTACATCATAACTTTATATTCTTCAATAGTTTCAAAACTATTAACATTTTCTTTCCTTCTTGGATCTATTTCCATAAGTGGTAATGCTTGATAGCTTTATTATATGCTATATCATACAATATTTTTTTTATTTTCAAAGAACTGAAACAAAGACCTGTTTAAAAATTCCTAGCATTGATTACTTACCTTATAACACTTTGCTGAGAGACTAACTGGCTTTGTTGTGTCTCTACAGGGAATTCTTAAAATTTTATTTTTTCTGGTTTTAGTTATTACTATTTACTTCCTTCTAAAATTTTTGGATTTATTTTACTATTCTATCTCTAATGTCTTTTTTTTTT
>NW_016107488.1:2047102-2067041 GCF_001604975.1 Cebus imitator | reverse complement strand
CCACCCACCTCGGCCTCCCAAAGTGCTGGGATTACAGGCTTGAGCCACCGCGCCCGGCCCCTAATATCTTGACATTAGTTCATCAGAGTTTTAATTTTTTATCTTTTCAAATATATACATTTGAGACTATGAATTTCACTCTCAACCTACTTTAGGTTTTATTATTTTTCAGTTAAAACATTTCTAATTTCTACTTTTTGCCTTTGGCCCTTGTTTTCCTAGGAGTTATATTTTCATAATTTATGAATATACATATAATTTTTAAATATAAAATTTTTGAAGTTTAAAAAATGTTATTTCCAGTTTTATTGCTTTTATTGCATCAGCAAAAGCTCCCTGTGGTTTCAATGTTTTCGAATTTGTTATACTTATGAATATAAATACTACAGTTTTGGGGTCCATTGTTCTATAATATATGTCTTGAGAATGCTCTCAAACACACAGAACAAATATTCTATATTTTAACATTTGTTAATCATGTAATTTGGTGCTTCTCTATCCTTAATGACATCTTCGCTATGAATTCTATCAAATATCAATAATGGGATTAAAATCTCCCATTAGAATTAGGATTATAGATTTGTCTGCATCTCATAATTTGTTTAATTTTTGGTTTTTAAATTTGAGTATATATTATTACGTACATAGACACTTAGAATTGTTGTATCTTATTGTTGAATTGAAAGTTGTATCATAATACTGTCTATATCAATTTTCAGCTGCTTGGTATTAATCACTTTTAAACTACCTTCTGATATTAATATCTTCCTGACACTAATGTAGCTACAATGGCATTCATTTGCAAGTCGCTTAGATAATACATTGCTTTTTATGCTTTTATTTTTAAATCTTCTTTGTATTTATTTTAATATGTTTCTCTTTAAGTAAAAAATATTGAATATTTTTATTTGAGTTTAATAATAATAATTATTGCATTTTAATTTGTGCCCATATTGTGTTTTTATTTAATAAAATTGACAACATATTTAAATGCTGACTGAGAATCCTGTGTTCTTTTGACCTTTCATTTCTACAATCTCCTATTTTTTTATGTGATTAAGTAGTTTTTATTATTCGATTACTTTTATGCTGTTAGTTTTGTAATATATATCTGCTACAGATTACATCATGAATCCTTGACTCACAAAAAAAGAAAAATTAAAAACAATCTACACTTTAATCCTCTTCCAGAATAATTACTTAAATTCTGCTTACCCACTGTATGCTATTGTTGTTATGTATTTTAATTACATAGTTTACATTTCACAGATATTATTAATGTTGTTTTATAATGTTGTTGTTCATTTCAATTGACTAACAAATTTGCATTTTTGTTACTTTTTCTTTCTTCCTACCTGTCAAGTTTCCATTTGGAATAACTATTTATGTTTCCCTAAAGAACAACCTTTAACATTTCCTTTAATGTATAAATGCTGTTGAAAATTTTTATCAGTTTTCAGTTTCTGAAATGTCTTTAGGCCATTTTGAATCCAGAAAGATATTTTCACTGAGTATAGCAGTCTAGCTTGTCAGTTTTTTCCTTCAATACATTGAGGACACCCTTTGCCTTACTCTTGGCTTCTGACTACTTTTTGTACATTTTACCTTGTTAATATGTCATTAACTTCCTAGGGCTCTGATGCCTTACAGTATTCTGTTTTGTTTCATTTTTGTTTTCTTTGTTTTCTTTTAACAATTTTCCTTCTTGGAAAAGTTGGTTTGAATTACCTAGGATATCATTCTTGGAAGTAAAAAAATCATTAACTTCTTTTATAATAAGAAAAATCGATACATTCAATGTAAAGAACCTAAGCGTACAGAAATCATAGAGACAAAAAAAAAAAGAGGTCAATTCGAATATGTTTATTTTGCTGAAGTTTAACAATGATTTAGAAATGGAAAGCGGAAACATGACAAAAATGATAGAGGGAGAGATTTAGATTTACAAATTATTGACAAAATTATTAGTCAAGAGTGACAAAGAAAATAATATAAAATGAGGACAGATGAGTTTAATAAGATCTTCAAGCACCACATTTAAGGAATGGCAAAAGAAACAGGAGATAGAGTAAATTATTTTAGGAAGCATTTCAGAGTCAGAAAGAAAAACACATGATTTAAAGTTTGGAGAAGTTAAGAGAGGCAAAATTTTCAATTAAAAATATGTAGGGAATAACAGAGCAAAGAATTAAAACATGTCAAAAAAGATACTTTCCCCAAAAAGATTTTAAATTTCATAATTACAATGTCATTAGCTATTTTTTAATTGAAGTTTGAGTATATTGGTAAAAGTAGAAAACACTTAAAAATTGATTAAAGAATAAAACGATATAAGCAGACGCAATGAATGTAGATGCCCATAAAAAGGTTTCATTGTTAAAGGAAGATCAACTATTCTTGAGTCACTCGGGAATGTAACTCATTTTCAGGAAAGTTAGGAAGGAACAGAAAATCATGTTTAGGGTGAAACCTAACCATCTACAATGAGAAAGTCACTGTGTTGAAAATTTAATAGACTTTGTTCCACAACAACTCTCTGAAGTGATCATTGCTATCTTCATTTTACAGATGAGGAAACTCTACTTCAGGAATCTCTATTTTTAATTCTGTCACACAGGCAGAAAGAGATAGAACAAACATTAAAACCCACATCTTCCTGGCCCGAAAGTTTAAACTCTTGGCAACTGCTCAATGATGCACTGAGCAGTTTTTTATTGGCACTGTATTTACTGATACTGAATGATTTGCATATATGGTAGGCAGAAGGTAAAACACCAGTGAAGTCAGAGAGAATAAATATGAAAACAAGAATAAAATGGAGAATTAAGAGCTCAAGATCTTAGAAGGTTCAAGACAGCATGAGAATAGAGAAGCTTAGGAGATGTTAGAGAAGTTGGCATAGAGGAAATACTGTATTAATTTAATTTTCTGGATAAAGTTATGAGAATGAGAAAATGTGATGGAGATTGCAGGTTGGAGGAGAACAGAGTTTGAAAGCTGTTTAGATCATAAATCCAAAAGTCTACAAAGACGTATGAAAAGATTGTTATGCAGCTTCAGAGGCCTAGATAAGATTGTATAACACAAATGTTTAGTGGATTCAATAATCAGAGCTGCATAATCTTGGTCATTAATAATTGGTAGTTTACATACTAAGATATAAAATTGCAAGGTCAAAATGTATGTCCATTTTAAAGATGTTATGCACATTACCAAAATTGCACATTAAAAGTCTGTAAGAGTACCTAGTATTTTTCTAAAATATAGTTTCCTTCTGTAAACCAACATGTTTAAAGAAATTATTGCTGAGATTATGAGCAATTCTACAAGTTATTCTTTGTTATGATATTGTTTTGCAAATTTTATTATGAACAGTTACAATATTGTAGTGAGAAAAGATTTTCTTTTTCTTTCTTGTTTTTTAAAGACAAGATAATAAATCAAAGGCTTGACTTGACAAGTGAAAAACAAGAGAACAGTTTAGACAAGTGATGTTTCTAAGAGAGTCCAGGTGATTCAAAAGCAGGTACATGAGAAGGTGAAACAAAAACACACGTGAGAATTAGGGGAAATAAGAATTAGGGTAAACAGAGAAAGTGTAGAAGACTTGAGGTCATGGTGAGTTTGGAAAAGAAGATGTGTAAAAGAAATAAGAATGACAGGAAATCAGGAGTTTATAAGAGGATACATAGAATTAAGAACATGAGATATTTGACTAAAATGGTTTACAGGGGTAGCACGTGCATAAAACATCACTTTAGATGCTTTAAACAAAGACAAATACCTGGTCGCAACCTAGACATTCTGAATAATTTTCATGGAGTTCTCCATTCATCGTTTAATTGAGTATTTGACATAATTACATTTTATCTCCTTTCTTCACATATCAGTTATGCTTCTTTCTTGTAACTTTTTTAATATATGGCTGTTCTAGAGTTAGATATATACATTTACAACAAATCAAAGTCCACTTTCAAGTAACATGATACCACTTCAAAAGCAGTGAGAGTTGAGTACATTATAATAACAAAATAACTCTAATTCTAATTTTTCCCTTCCATCCCCGTATCATTGCTATTATATATTTCACCTTTATGTAAACACACACACACACACACACACACACACACACACACACACACACACACACATATATATACCTACATACATATGATATACACATAGGCCTATATAATTGAATACATTATTAGTATTTATTACATTTTTAAACTTTTTTTAACTTTTAGGTTCAGAGGTACATGTGTAGGTTTGTTATAAAGAAAAATTACACATCTCGGGGAATTGATATACAGATTATTTCATCACCCAGATAATTAGCATAGTATAGGATAGGTAGTTTTTTGATCCTTATCTTTCCCTTTTTCTCTGCCCTCAAGCAGACCCTAGTGTCTGTTGCTCCCTTCTTTGTGTCCCTATATACTCAATGCTCAGCTCCCACTTATACATGAGAAAATAATGCTATTTAGTTTTGTTTCTTTGCTAGTTAGCTTAGGATGATGGCTTCCATCTCTACCCACTTTGCTGCAAAGAACATGAGCTCATTCTATGTCTGCATAGAATTCCATGGTATATATGTGTCATATTTACTTTATCCAGTCTATCATTGATGGGCATTTAGGTTGATGTCATGTCTTTACTATTGTGAATAGTGCTGCGATGACCGTTCATGTGCATGTGTCTTTAAGACAGAAGGAGTCATATTCCTTTAGATATATACCCAGTAACATGACTGGTCAAATGGTACTTCTGTTTTAATATCTTTAAGAAATCATCAAACTACTTTCTACAATGGTTGAACTGATTTACATTCCCTACAACAGCTTCTAAGTATTATTTTTTCTCCACAACTTTGACAGCATCTGTCATTTTCTGACTTTTTAGTAGCTATTCCGACTAGTGTGAGATGGTATCTTATTGTGATGTTGATTTGCATTTCTCTGATAATTAGTGTGGTTGAGCATTTTTTCAGATGTTCATTGGCCATGTATCGGTTGTCTTTTGAAAAGTGTTCATGTTCTTTCCCACTTTTTAATGGGGTTGTTTGGTTTTTGCTTGCAAATTTATTTAAGTTCCTTAGAGATTCTGGATATTAGACCTTTTAAGATGCATAGTTTGAAAATATTTTCTCACGTTCTGTAGGTTGTCTGATTCTCTGCTGATAGTTTCTTTGACACAATCTCGGCTCACTGCAACCTCCGCTTCCCAAATTAAAGCAATTCTCCTGCCTCAGCCTCTGGAGTAGCTGGGACTACAGGCACCCACCACCATGCTCGACTAATTTTTGTATTTTAGGAGAGACAGGATTTCACCATGTTGGCCAGGATGGTCTCAGTCTCTTGACCTTGTGATCCACCCTCCTCAGCCTCCCAGAGTGCTGGGATTACAGGCATGAGCCACCACACCTGGCTTTATTTGCATCTTTATCATGGAATATTTGCCAGAATGATATTTCCTAGATTTTTATAGCTTTAGGTTTTACATTTAAGTCATTGATCCACCTTGTGTTAATTTTTGAATATGGTGTAAGGAAGTGGTCCAGATTCAATTTTTTGCATATGGCCAGTCAGCTATCTCAGGATCATTTATTGAATAGGGACTCCTTTCCCCGTTGCTTATTTTTGTCAGGTTTGTCGAAGATCAGATGGTTGTAAGTATTCAGCCTCATTCCTATGCTCTCTATTCTTTTCCTTTGGCTTATGTGTCTGTTTTTGTATCAGTATCATGCTTTGTTGGCTACTGTAATCTTGTAGTATAAAGTCTGGTAATGTGATTCTTCTAGCTTAGGATTACCTAGGTTATTCAGGTTCATTTTTGTTCTTTTTATGAATTTTAAAACAATTTCAATATATCTATGAAGAACATCATTGGTAGTTTGATAGAAAAAGCATTGAATCTATAAATTGCTTTGGGCAGTATATGACCATTTTAGCAATATTGATTCTTCCTATCTATGAGCATGCAATGTTTTTCCATTTGTGTCACCTCTGATTTCTTTGAGCAAAGTTTTCTAATTTTCATTGTTGAGATGTTTAACCTCCTTGGTTAGCTGTACTCCTAGATATCTTATTCTTTTCGTGGCTATTATGAATAGAATTGTTTTCTTTATTTGGCTGCCAGTTTGGATGCTGTTGGTATAAAAGAATGTTACCAAATTTTATACATTGATTTTGTATACTGAAACGTTGCTTTATTAGATTAAAAATCTTTTGGGCAGAGACTCTGGGATTTTTTAGGTATAGACTCTTATTGTCTGCAAATAGGGATAGTTTGACTTCTCTTCTGATTTGAATGCCTTTTATTTCTTTCTCTTTCATGACTCCTCTGGCTAGAACCTCCAGTACTATGTTGAATAAGAGTAATAAGACAGGGCATCCTTGTCTTGTGCTGGTTTACAAGGGGAATGACTCCAGCCTTTGCCCATTCAGCATAATATTGAGTGTGTATTTTCTATAGTTGGCCTATAATTTCAAAATTCATTTCTTCAATCTCTTGTTTGTTGAGAGGTTTTAACATGAAGAATGCTGAATTTAATTGAAAGCCTTTTCTGCATCTATTGAGATGATCATATAGTTTTTGTTTTCAGTTCTGCTTATGGTAAATCACATTTATTGATTTGTGTGTGTTGAACCAACATACACAGAGATAAAGCGTATTTGACTGTGGTGCATTACCTTTTTGATATCCTACTACATTTGGTTTGCTAGTATATTTTTGAGGATTTTTGCATTGAAGTTCACTGAGCATACTGGCCTGAAGTTTTCTTTCTTTGAAATGAAAAAGTTTTATTTTTTTGTGTCTTTGCCAGGTTTTGGTGTCAGAATGAAGCTGGTCTCATAGAATGAGTTAGTGGGGAGTCCCTTCTCCTCCATTTATTTTTTTTTGGGAATAGTCACGCACTGCTATAAATAAATACCTGAGACTAGAAAATTTATAAGGAGGTTTAACTGGCTCACAGTTCCACAGGCTCACAGTAAGGAAGTATGATGCTGGCCATCTGCTCAGCTTCTGGGGAAGACTCAGGAAACTTACAATCATAGCAGAAGTGAAGGGGGAACTAGAATGTCTCACATGGCCTGAGCAAAAGGAAGAGCAGGACAGAGGAGGTGCTACACATTTTTAAATAAAAGATCTTGTGAGAACTCTGTCAGGAGACAGCACAAGGGAGGGTGCTAAATCATTAGAAACCACCCCCATGATCCAATCACTTCCCACCAGGCCCCACATCCAGCATCAGGGATTACATTTTAACATGATATTTGGGTGGGGACACAGATTCAAACCATGCAAGTAAGGTACCAGCTCTTCTTTATACATCTGATAGAATTTGGCTATGAATCCACCTGGTCCTGGGCTTTTCCTGATTGCTAGGTTTTTATTACAGATTCCATTTCAGAATTCAGAATTCATTATCAGTCTGTTAAGAAATTAAACTTCATCCTGATTCAATCCTGTGAAGTTGCAGGTTTTCAGTAATTTATCAGTTTCTACTAGGTTTTCTAATTTTTGTGCATAGAGGTGTTCACAGTAGACTATGAGGAGTGGTTTTTGCATTTCGGTGTGGGCTAGTGGTAATGTCCCCTTTGTCATTTCTGATTGTGTTTATTTGGATCTTCCTTTTTTTTTTTTCCTTTACTAGTCTAGATAGCAGTCTTTCTTATTCCTTCAAAAAACCAACTCCAGGATCCATTGATCTTTTGTATGGTTTTTTACATCTCAATTTCTTTCATTTCAGCTCTGCTTTTGGTTTTTGTTTTCTGCCAGTTTAGGGGTTGATTTGCTCTTGTTTTGCTAGTTCCTCTAGTTGTGATGCTAATTTGCTAATATGAGATCTTTCTAAGATTTATGTGGGCATTCAGTGCTATAAACTTTCCTTTTAATATTGCTTTACCCGTATGCAGAGATTTTGATATGTGGTATCTTTGTTCTCATTAGGTTCAAATAATTCTTGATTTCCACCTTAATTTTATTATTTACATTGAAGTCATTCAAGAGCAGGTTGTTTAATTTCCACGTAATTATATGGTTTTCAGTGATTTTCTTAGTATTGATTTGTATTTTCATTGCAATGTGATCCAAGAGTGTGGTTAGTATGATTTAAAGTTTTGTTTTTGTTTTTGTTTTTCTTAATTTGATGAGGGTTGTTTTATATCCAATTCTGTTGTCAAGTTTAAAGTAGGTGCCATAGGCAGATGAGAAAAATGCATATTCTGTTGTTTGGGGGTGAGTGTTCTCTAGATATTTATTAGTTCCATTTGGTGAAGTAATGAGTTCAGGTCCCAAATATCATTGTCAGTTTTCTGCCTCAATGATCTGTCTAAACTGTCAGTATGCTGCTGAAAGTCTCCTGTGATTATTGTGTGATTATCTAAGTCTCTTCATAGGTCTCTAAGAACTTGCTTTTTTTACTTTGAGCCTATGTATGAGTTAGATCTTTTGAAGACAGCAGAGCATAGGTCTTGCATTTTATCCAATTTGCCAGTCTGTGCCTTTTAATTGGGGCATTTATCCCCTTTACATTCAAGGTTATATTGATATGTGTGGATTTGATCCCATCATTGCATTGTTAGCTAGCTACTATGCAGACTTGTTTGGTTGCTCTAGAGTGTCACTAGTCTATGTACGTAAGTGTGCTTTTGTACTGGCCAGTAACAGTCTTTCTTTTTAGTATTTGGCACCCTCTTCAGGACCTCTTGTAAGGCAGATCTAGTAATGAAGTCCCTTAGCATTTACTTGTCTGAAAAAGATCTTATTTCTCCTTTGCTTATGAAGCTTAGTTTGGTTGAACATAAAATTCTTAGTTGGAAATTGTTTTCTTTACAAATGCTGAATATATGACTCACTCTCTTCTGGTGTGTAATATTTCTGCTAAAAGATTCCCCATTAGGCTATCTTACCCCTTCTCTCTATCTGCCTTTAAATTTTTTTCCTGCAATTTTTCCTTAGAGATTATGATGATTACGTGTCTTGGGATGATCATTCACAGTATTTCGCAGGGTTTCTCTGCAGTTCCTGAATTTGAATGTTGGCCTGTCTAAAAAGGTTGTGGAAATTATTGTGGGTAATATCCTGAAATATTTCTTCCAAGTAGCTTGATTTCTCACCTTCTCTCTCAGGGATTCCAGTGACTCATAGATTTGATGTCTTTATATAATACCATATTTCTCAGATGTTTTGCTCATTCTTCTTTATTGTTTTCTTTTTATTTTTGTCGGACTGAGTTATTTTGGAGAGCCAGTCTTCAAGCTCTGAGATATTTTTCCTCAACTTGGTTGATTCTGCTGTTAATATGTATGATTATATCCTGAAATCCTTAAACTGACATTTTCAAGTCTGTCAGATCAGTTTGATTCTTTCATATCAATTTTAAGGCCTTTTTGACTTTTATCTCCTGTATCACTGTATTGTATTTCTTAGAAACCTTGGATTGGATTTCAGTTTTTTCCTGCATCTTAATGATCTTCATTCTTCTCCATGTTCTGAATTCTATTCTATGTCTGTCATTTCAGCCATTTCAGCCTGCTTAAGAACCAATGCTGGGGAACTAGTGTGATTGTTTGGAGGTGAAAAGACAGTCTGGCTTTTTGAGTTGCTGGAGTTCTTGTGCTGGTTCTTTCTCATCCATATGGACTAATGTTTCTTCAATCATTAACATTTCTGTCCTTTAATTTTTTTTTTCTTTTATCCTCTTTGATGTCCTTGGGGATTTGATTAAGGTATAAGGTGAGTTCAATTCAACTGGCTTCATTCCTGAAAGATTTTAGGGTGTGAAAGCTCAGTTCAGGACTCATGGGCTGTGTGTTCTAACTCTGAGGGGCTGATATCACATGCTTACCTTTTTTTCTGATAACTCAAGGTTAAGGAACCTGCTGCACTGGAGAGGCCAAGGTGTTCCAGACTGCTAGTCACAACACTCCAAAGAGGGGTGCCAGCCAAAGTACATCATCATGCAGTAGCAGTGGGATCTCGGTTCATTCGCATGTGCTAGTAGCAGTGGCAGTATGGTTGAATAGACACTCTTTGCTGAGGAGAGAACACTGGTGCATGCAGGGGTCCTGGCCTCCATGCCCGCATTGGCAATGGTGGTGGTATGGCACAGTGCAGTGAGGAGGGAGGGTTGGGCTGGGCCACTGGCATCCCTCCACACATTCTCACTTGGTAGCAGTGTTGGTGTAAGAGCAGGGTGCAAGCAGGCATGGGATTAGTGGTCTCCATGTGCACATTGCACCAGCAGCAATGGCAGCTCAGGATGGGGATCAGTGTCAATCGTCTCCTTGCATGCATTTGCACTGGCAATGTTAGTGTGGTGGGGGGTGCACTCTTACAGCGGTGTCACAGTGGGGTGCACATACACATACACACTGGTGGGAAAGGGCAGAAGATGTCTGCCTGCACACAAGCATGCCGGCAAAGCAATCTAGAAGGTTTTCCTGGTCAAAGAGACCCAGAGAAGGCTACAGTGGAGGGAGAGTGCAGTTGGGCTGATGTGCATCAACGGAAACTACTTTGCTGGAGCTCTCTGATGATCAGGCACAGTCTGCTGGCATGGTAGCTATAATGCAGGCCCCCAAAAAACACCCCAGCTGGGCATCCTAGATGGCACTGCAAGCAGGCATGACCAGGCTTGGTCCCAGGAAAGGCAAGCAGACAGGGTTTGCTCAAGTCAGACTGGCACTGTTTCATGGGCAAAATTACCATGCTCTGTTCAAGTCTAACAGTTCCTGTAAGCTAAAGTTTCCTAGAAGAGCAAGGTGAGCCTTATGGAATGAGCATCCCTGGCTATGCTCCACTTATACACTCCAACACCAAAACCTCTGGGCTCCAGACTGGTTGGGGTTATATTCCTATCATATCTCTAAGCAGCTTGCCATGGCAGCTTCAGTGTTCCTGAGGATTGGGGCTCTTCTGCTGCCAGGATTCCAGAGGTCCATGGCAAGAATAGGTTGTTCCTCACCCATTCAATTTACCCCTTCCCCAGGAAATCACTGATGGCCAGGAACAAGTCCAGGTGCACAGTAGTCCCATGCACGGTTCCCAGCTTCCTTCCTCTTCAGCCCAGCTTCCTCCTGCTGACTGCTCTAATGTCACACCTCTGAGGAAATCTGTTCAGAGTGTGCCAATCTTCTTAATGTCTCAGACCCTGAGTGACACATGTTCAACCATCTTACACTATGATCATTTTAAACAACTGTTATCTGTTAAATTAAGAATAAGACGGGCCGGGCGCAGTGGCTCAAGCCTGTAATCCCAGCACTTTGGGAGGCCGAGGCGGGTGGATCACGAGGTCAAGAGATCGACACCATCCTGGTCAACACGGTGAAACCCCGTCTCTACTAAAAATACAAAAAATTAGCTGGGCATGGTGGCGCGTGCCTGTAATCCCAGCTACTCAGGAGGCTGAGGCAGGAGAATTGCCTGAACCCAGGAGGCGGAGGTTGTGGTGAGCCGAGATGGCGCCATTGCACTCCAGCCTGGGTAACAAGAGCGAAACTCCGTCCCAAAAAAAAAAAAAAAGAATAAGAAAAATGGAAGGCTGTATTTTTAACTTCACTTATTCCTTCCTTAATGTTTTATTTATTTATTTATTTATTTATTTATTTATTTTACTTTAAGTTCCAGGGTACATGTGCAAATCATGCAGGTTTGTTACATAAGTATACAGTGTGTAATGTTCCCCTCCCTGTGTCCACGTGTTCTCATTGTTCAATACTCACTTGTGAGTGAGAACATGCAATGTTTGGTTTTTTGTTCTTGTGTCAGTTTGCTGAGAATGATGGTTTCCAGCTTCATTCATGTCCCTGCAAAGGACATGAACTTATCCTTTTTTTATGGCTGCATAGTATTCCATGGTGTATATGTGCCACATTTTCTTTATCCAGTCTATCATTGATGAGCATTTGGGTTGGTTCCAGGTCTTTGCTATTGTGAACAGTGCTGCAATAAACATATGTGTGTGTGTGTGTGTGTTTATAGTAGAATGATTTATAATCTTTTAGTTATATACCCAGTAATGGGATTGCTGGGTCAAATGGTATTTCTGGTTCTAGATCCTTGAGTAGTCACTACACTGTCTTCCACAATGGTTGAATACTCCCACCAATAGTGTGAAAGCATTCCTATTTCTCCATATTCACTTCAGCATCTGTTGTTTCCTTACTTTTTAAAGATCGCCTTTCTAACTGGCATGAGATGGTATCTCAATGTGGTTTTGATGTGCATTTCTCTAAAGACCAGTGATAATAAGTTTTTTTTCATATATTTGTTGGCTGCATAAATGTCTTCTTTTGAAAAGTGTCTGTTCATATACTCCATCCACTTTTTGATTATGTAGGTCCTAGTTTCTAATCTGCATTATTACCATTCTCTCTAAATAACTTTTTTGGTGTGTTTATTTTTTGAGACAGGGTATCAATCTGTCACCTAGGCTGGAGTGTAGTGGTGCAGTCTTGGCTTACTGCAGCATTGACCTCCCAGGCTCAGGTGATCCTCCCACCTCAGCCTCCTGGGTAGTGGGAACTATAGGTGCATGCTACAATGCCTAACTAATTTTTAATATTTTTTGTAGAGATGGTGTTTCACCATGTTGCCCAAGCTTGTGTCGAACTCCTGGGCTCAAGTGATCCACCTGCTTCTGTGTCCCAAAGTGCTGGGATTACAGGCATGAGCCACTGTGCCTGGCTGAAATAATGCCTTTTAATATTTATTTTATAGCTGTTCTACCAGTAATAAAATCTCTTAATTTTTGTTTGTCTAAGAAATTATATTTCCCCATTACTTTCGAAGGACAGTTTCACAAAATACAGAATTCCAGGTTGGAGAGTTTTTACTCTGAACTCCGTAAATATTTCACTCAACTGTCTTTTTGCTTGAATGATCTAAAGGAAAGTCAGAAGTAATTCTTATCTTTCCTCTACAGGAAAGGTGTTTCTCCACCCCACATCAGGCCTTTTTCTATATCTTTCTCCAACCCACACCAGGCCTTTGATTGTCTGTAGTTTAAGAATGATATGCATAGGTGTAGTTTTTCTTGTTGCTGTTGTTGTTTTTTATTGTTTTGTTTGTTTTTTGGCTTGTTTTTGCATTCTCCTCCTTGGTATTCTCTGAGCTTCCTGGATCTGTGGTTTTATATCTCTCTTACATTAATTTCGATAAATTCTCAATCATTATTGTTTCAAAATTTTCTTCTGCACTTTTTCTTCTCTGTCTAGTATTCCCATTACACATGTGTTACAACATGTGTAGCTGTCCCATAGTCCTTGAATATTGTTCTGTTGTTCTTTTCTTTATTTTCTCCTCTTTTCTCTCTCTTTTTTAAATCTTGGATCTCTCTGCTTTTCAGTTTTGAAGGTGTCTATGAACATATACTCAAGGTCAGAGAATCTTTCTTCATACATGGGTAGTCTACTGATAAGCCTATCAAAATCATTCTTCATTTTTGTTATAGTTGTCTAAACAAAAATAGTCATTTTTGTTTAGTATTTACTTTTGGTTTACCTTTAGTATTTTCATCTGTCTGCTTACATTGCCCATCTGTTCTTGCATGCTACTTTATTTATTAGAGCCCTTAACAAACTAATCATAGTCTTTAAAATTTTCCAATCTGTTAATTTCAGCCTTTGTCATACATGACCCTGGTTCTGATGCTTCCTCCATCTCTTCAAATTGTATATTTGGCCTTTTATTATGTGTTGTAACTTTTCCTTGATAGCCAGCTAAGTTAAAAAAAAAAAAAAAAACAAAAAAAAACAAAAAAAAAAAAAAAACTGGCATGAACAGGCCTTTAGTAAGGCAGTTGTGAAGTGGGATGGGAGGAGAGGTGTTCTATAGTGCTATGATTATGTAGCAGTTTTACGGAATCTATGACTCTGAATCACGACCTTCACAAATGTTTCTCAGTCCCTCCCTCCTCAGGTGTGAGAGGATGGCTAGTGAGCTAGCGGATGCTAGTGGGTTTCAGAGTGGAAGGCTAGAGTGGGATGGAGTTGGGTATATTGCTTCCCACATGTTAATTAGACACCGATAATAATCCAGCAGTTTCCTCTCTGGTTAAACCATTTTTTAAAAGAAGAAGATCATGCTGTAGCCTTTATAAAAATGGTACTTTTTCTTCTCCTCCTGCCAGGAACACAAGAGACTTTTTCTTAGATATTTACAGTTGATCTCATGAAGATAAGTCTTGCACTAATGTGGGGGCCTTCCACTACTGGGTGCCCCTGGAATTTTTAACATTAGAGTTGTCTACACTGTGCCTCCAGAACATTGTTGATTACAGTTGAAGTTTTTCTACCATGGCACTCGGTTCTAGGGTGATTTCCACTAATGATTCTCTGCTCCAATAAGCCTTCACTCTCTGCATTCACCTTTCTGTCTTTCCTTTCCTAGGAGCAATGATCTGCTCTGTGTCCTTGTCTCTGTTACAGATGCTAAAAAAGTTGTTGATTTTTAGTCTGTTCAGCTTTTATCTTGGGTTGGGATGGTATGATGAATCCCAGGATCCTTACATGTAGACATGAAAACTGGAACCTCGTGCATTTTGAAGGAATACTAGGGTTTGAGAACAATTAATCTAAGAATGGGGCAGCTGAAGTAGAGGAGCAATAGACAGTATTTAGTTCAGGAAATTAGAGAGGTGACAGTTTTGAGAAGATAATTAATTTATTTTCTTTATATTTTACATTGAGAAAATATAAGTTATGACAAAACTTGAGTGATAGGAAAACAGAGAAAGAGAAAGCAAGATTGACAGACTGCTTATTAAAACAGAATACTGGATCTTTGGTTAGACATGGTAGTAGATAATGAAAAGAATGCTGATTCCCTTTCCTGGATGTAGAAGTAGAAGGTACACCATGTTTAGAGAGAGGTCTGAGGGAAGTGGCTGTTTTCTATCTCATTTCATAAAATTTGAAGAGGTTGAAATGGTGTTTAAGAAAATTGTTAAGAAATGTAACATCTTGTAACAAAAAAAGGAAGGATACAGAAGCCATTGTGAAGCATAGCAAATGTGATTTCTAGTAATTTAGAGACTAAATAAAGTTTAATTTTTGTAAGACTTTCTTTTTTTAAATATAGATTAACTGTTCCCATTAATTATCCCAGGAAAAATTTAGTATTACAGTTAATTAATTTCTCTTTCTGCATGAAATCAATGCACTTAATTTAGCTCCACTTTAAATTATACAATTTTCACTGAAATACATAAAAATAAATTGCTAGTAGTGGTATATGGATTTCTCTTTTTATTTTTATTAAAATCTCTTTTGCAACTTGGAAGAAGTTGTTTCTTAATTGCTTTAGATAATTGCTCCTTTCCCAATTACATTACCAAATAATTTATTATAGACAAAATTAAATGGATATAAACTAAAGCCCTACAAATTTTGTAATTGATTTTAAGATTTTAAAATGGAAGTTTAAGCTAAGTTTTTATCTTTCTTCCCTTTGCTTGTATAATGCTGTCAAACTGCAGTCAAACCAGTCCTATAAAGGGATCCAGAAGTAAAATTTTAAAAAATTAAAAATAAAACAAAACTGAATGGGATAGAGGAAAAGAAAGAGCCAAAGTTCCTGGGAGAAGATGGAAAGGATGCAGGGAAGAAATTCAGGATGTCTTAGAGAGGAATGGAAAAGGCAGCTTTTGTTTGTTCACGTGTTTTTATGTTTGGTGGGGTGGTTGATTGGTTGTTTTTTTTTTTTTTTTGATTAATTTTAATTTTTGTGGATATAGAATAGGTGTCTATATTTATGGGGTACATGAGATGTTTTGATACAGGCATGCAATGTATAATCATCACATCAGGATAAGCTGAGTATTCATCTCACCTTGAGCATTTATCCTTTCTTTGGGTTATAAACAATCCAAATATGTTCATTTAGTTATTTAAAAATGTACAATAAATTATTGTTGACTGCAGTAACTCTCTTGTGTTATCAAATACTATGTCTTATTCATCCTAACTATAGTTTTGTACCCATTAATTATCCCCACTTCCTTGCCAATACCCTTCCCAGCCTCTAGTAACCATTATTCTACCCCCTATCTCCATGAGTTCATTTGTTAAAAAATTTTTAATTCCCACAAATAAGTAAGATCATGCAATGCTTGTTTTCTGTGCTTGGCTTATTTCACTTAATATAATGATCTTCAGTTCCATCCATCTTGTTGCAAATGACAGGCTGTCATTCTTTTTATGGCTGAATAATACTCCAGTGTGTACAATTTCATTATCCATTCTTCTGTTGATGGGCAGTTAGGATGATTCCAAATCCAGACTATTGTGAACAGTGCTGCGGCAAACACGGGAGTGCAGGTATCTCTTTGATATTGATTTCCTAAATTTCCTTTCTTTGGGGTATATACTTAGTGGTGAGATTGCTGAGTCATACGGTAGCTCTATTTTCAGCTTTTGGAAAACTCCCAAATAGTTTCCCATGGTGACCATATTAATTTACATTTCTACTAACAGTTTACAGGAGTTTCCTTTCCTTCACATCCTCAGCAGCATTTGTTATTGTCCATCTTTTGAATAAAAGTATTTTTAACTGGAGTGAGATGATACCTCATTGTAGTTAGGATTTGCATTTCTCTTATGGTCAGTGATGCTCAGCACTTTTTCATATACCTGTTTGCCATTTGTATGTCTTTTTGAGAAATGTTTATTCATTTCTTTTGCCAATTTTTAATCACATTATTAGATTTTTTTCCCTGTTGTATTATTTGAGCTTCCTATATATTCTGGTTCTGAATTTCTTCTCAGACTGGTAGTTTGCCAATATTTTTTCCCATTCTTTGGGTAATCTCTTCAGTTTGTTGATTATTTTGTTTGTTCTACATAGGCTTGTTAGCTTGGTGTGAGTCCATTTGTCCATTTATGCTTGGGTGGCCTGTGACTGCAGGATATTACTAAAGAAATCTTTGCCCAGCCCAATGTCCTGGAGAGTTTCCTCAATGATTTATTTTAGTAGTTTTACAGTTTGAGATCTTAGATTTAAGTTTTAATCCATTTTGATTTAATTTTTGTATATGGTGAGAGATAGAGGTCTAGTTTATTCCTCTGCATATAGATATCCACTTTCCCAGTACCAAGAGATTTTCCTTTTCTTAATATATGTTCTTGACAGCTTTATTAAAAATAACTTAATGGTAGATGTACAGTTTTTTTTTGTGGGTTCTCTATTCTGTTCCATTGGTCTATGTGCCTGTTTTTATGACAGTACCATGGTATCTGTTTTTATGACAATACCATACTTGCTTTGTTACTGCATCTCTGTAATATAAAGTCATGTAATATGATTCCTCCAGTTTTATTCCTTTTTGTCAAGATAGATTTGGCTATTCTGGGTCTCTTATGGTTCCATATAAATTTTAAGATTTTTTTCTATTTCTATGAAGAATACCATTGGTATTTTGATAGAAATTTCATTAAATCTATAGATTGCTTTTAGTAGTATAAACATTTTCACATCATCGATTCTTCCAATTCATGAACATGAAATATCATTCCATTTTTTGTGTCCCTTTTAATTTCCTGCATCAATGTTTTATAGTTTTCATTATACAGATTATTCATTTCTTTGGCTATGTTTATGCCTATGTGTTTTATTTTATTCGTAGCTATTATATATGGGATTAATTTCTTGATTTATTTTTCAAATTGATTACTGTTTGCATATACAAATATTACTGATTTTTGTGTGTTGATTTGATACCCTGCAACTTTACTGAATTTGTTTATTAGTTCTGTTTTTTTGTTGTTGTTGTTGTTGGAGTCTTTATGTTTCTCCAAATATAAGATCATATCATCTGCAAACTAGGGTAATTTGACTTCTGTCTTTCCAATTTGCATGACTTCTTTCTCTTGTCTAATTGCTCTCCCTAGGACTTCCTGTCTTATGTTGAAAAATAGTGGTGAAGATAGGCATTTTTGTCTTATACCAGATCTTAGAGAAAAGCTTTCTGTTTTTTGTCTTTCAGTATGATACTAGCTATGGGTGTGTTATATATGGCTTTTTTACATTTATTATGTTGAGATATTTTCCATCTTTATTCAGTTTTTTTAAGAGTTTTTATTATGAAGGAATATTGAATTTTATCAAGTGCTTTTACAACATCAATCGAAATAATCATATAGATTTTGTCCTTCATTCAGTTGACATACCATATTGATTGATTTACATATGTTGAACTATCCTTGTATCTCTGATATAAATCCCACTTGGTTATAAGGAATTATCTTTTTAATGTGTTGTTGAATTCAATTTGTTAGTATTTTGTTGAGGATTTTTGCATTAATGTTCATTAGAAATATTATGCTATAGTTTTCTTTTTTTGATGTGTCTTTGTCTGGTTTAGGCATCAGGGTAACACTGGCCTTGTGGAATGAGTGTGGAAATTTTTCATTCTCTATCTTTGGGAATAGTTTCAGTAGAGTTGGCATTAGGTTTTTAAATGTTTGGTAAAATTCAGCAGTGAAGCCATTGAGTCCTAGGCCTTTCTTTGTGGAGAGATGGCTGCTATTACAGTTTTCATATCATTACTTGTTATTGGTAACTGCAAGTAATAAGTGAGGTAAGTGAGGTTGCCATTGGATCTCTTCATAGTCCAATGTTGTAGGTTGCATGTGTCCAGGACTTCATCTATTTCTTCCAGATTTTCCTATTAATTGCCCTATAGTTGCTTACAGTAACGTTTAATGATTCTAAGAATTTCTGCAGTATTCATTGTAATGTCTCCTTTTTCATCTCTGATTTTTTTATGTGGGTCTTTTCTTCTTTCTTGTTTAGTCTTGCTAAGGGTTTGACTATTTTATTTATCTTTTTAAAAAACAACTTTGAATTTAATCTCATTTTTTTTGTTTCATTTCACTTTTTTTGCTTTACCTTTTAGTATTTCTTTTATTTTACAATTTTGGCTTTTGTTTGCTCTTTTTGTATTCTTTAAGATGCATCAACATTTATTTGAAATTTTTCTACTTATTTGATGTTGGTGACTATTAATATAAACTTTTCTCTTAGTTCTACTTTCACTGTGTCCCATAGATTTTGGTATGGTGTGTTTCCATTTTATTTATTTCAAGATATTTTTCAATTTCCTTCTTAATTTCTTCATTAACCCACTGGTCATTCAGATGCATATTGTTTAATTTCTACTTATTTGTATAGTTTCCAAAATTTCTAATTTCTAGTTTCTCTCCACTGTGTTCATGGAAGATGCATGATCTTATTTCAATTTTTTGAACGTTTTTAGACTTGTTTTGTGATCTCACATATGGTCTATCCTTGAGAATGATTGATATGCTGAGATTTTTTTAAATGTATGTTCTACAGCCATTTGATGAAATGTTTATAAATATCTATAGATCTATTTGGTCTATAATTTAGTTTAAGTCTAATGTTTCCTTGGTGATTTTCTGCCTCTAAGATTGTCATCCATTGCTAAAAGTGAATGTGGGAGCTGAAGTCTACAGTTAATATTGTATTGTGGTCTATCTCTCTCTTTAACTCCAATATTTGTTTTCTATGTCTGGGTGCTCCAGTGTTGGGTGTATATATATTTACAGTTGTTATAGCCTCTTGCTGAAATAACCCCTTTGTCATTATATAAGGATATATTTTGTTTCTTTTTATACTTTTTGTTTTTAAATCTGTTTTGAAGACCAGGAGATGTTTATGCTTTTTGTCTTTGAATTAGATATAAGTATAAGTACTTCTGCTCTTTTTTAGTTTCCATTATCATGGCATATCTTTTCCTCTCTTTATTTTTAGTCTATGTCTATCTTTATGGTTGAAGTTTGTTTCCTGCAGGCAACAGATCATTGGGTCCTTTTTTAAAAATTCTTTCAGCCACTCTATGTCTTTTGGTTGGAAAATTTGGTTCATTTACCTTCAATGCTATTATTGATAAGTAGGGATTATTCCTGTC
>NW_016107488.1:2040386-2047092 GCF_001604975.1 Cebus imitator | reverse complement strand
TCTCTTCCTTCTTTCCTTCCTTTCTCTCTTACTTTTGATGCAGATGATTTCCTTAGGTGGTATATTTTAATTTCTTGCTTTTTATTTCTTGCATATCTGCTGTGGACTTAAATTTGAGGTTACCATTAGATAACGTTGCAAATAATATTAATCAACTTGTTATTTCAAACTGATGACCACTTTACACTGATTGAATAACAAAACTAACAAGCAATGAGAAAATTAATAAAAGCTCTACAATTTAACTTCATATTCCTACTTGTTAAGTTTTTGTCATTTTTATTCATATCATATTTTACTGCCTTTGACTTAAAAAGCTTTTTCAGTTATTCTTTTTGATAGATTTATCTTTTACTCCTTCTACTCAAGGCACCAGTATTTTACACATCACAATTACAGTGTTATAATATACTGTACTTACTGTAACCAGTGAGTTTTGTATTTCCTGATGACTTCTTATTGCATATTAACCTACTTTTCTTTCAGATTAAAAAAATCCCTTTACAATTTTTTATAAAACGGGTCTGGGGTTGATGGGGTTGATGAAATCCCTCTGCTTTTTTTTTTTCTGTTTTGACTTGGGAAGTTTTTGTTTCTCCTTCATGTTTGAAGGATATTTTTGCTGTATATACTATTCTACATTAAATTTTCTTACTTTAGCACATCAAATACATCATGCTACTGTCTCCCAGACTGTAAAGTTTCCAGCCAAAAGTCTGTGAATAGACATATAAGAGCTCTATTTCATGTTATTTCTTTCTTTTGCTTCTTTTAAGGTCATTTCTTTATCTTTGACCTTGGAAGTTTGATCATAAAATTTCTTGAGATAGTCTTCTTAGGTTTACCTCTTCTTGACGATCAATATTCTTCTTGTACCTGAATATTAATATCATTTTAGAATTATCTATTACTCCTTTGAATAAACTTTATGCTCCAATATCTCTCTCTACCTACTTAGATTTGTCCTTTTGAGTCTTTTTCTAAATCTTGTAGTTATGCTTATTCTTTTTTATTCTTTTTTCTTATGTCCCCTCTGACTGTGTATTTTCAAATATTTTGTCTTCAAGCTGACTAATTCTTTATTCTTCTTGGTCAATTCTGCTGCTAAGAGACTCTGATATCTTCTTCAGTCTGCCAGTTGTATATCTCAGCTCCAGAATTTCTGCTTATTTTTAATTCTTTCTCTTTGTTAAATTTACATGATAAGATTTTAAATTCCTTCTTTGTGTTATCTTGAATTCTACTGAGGTCCTCTAAACAGCTATTTTGAATTGTCTGTATGAAAGGTCACATATCTCTTTCTCTCTGGCATTGGTCACTGGTACCTTATTTAGTTCATTTTGTGAGGTCATGTTTTCCTGGATTGTTTTGATGCCTAAGGATATCATTCATGTTTGTGCATTGAGGAGTTGTAACTGTAATCTTTGCAGTCTGGGCTTGTTTGAACCCATCCTTCATGTAAACACTTTCCATGTATTCTCAGGGACTTGGGTGTTGTGATTGAAATCTTTTGTCACTGAAGTCATATCTGCTTTAGGGGGCACTTGAAGCCCAGTAACACCATTGCTCTTGCAGACTCGTAGAGGTACCACCTTGGTGGCCTTGGGTCAGCACCAGGACATTTCTCTGAATCACCAGGCAAAGACTCTTATTCTGTTCCCTTACTTTTCCCCAAACAAACAGAATCTCTCTCTCTGTATTGAGCTCCCTAAATCTGGAAGAGGGGTGACACAGCATCACTGTGGCTATCACCAATGGGACCACACTGGGTGAGACCTGAAACCGGCCCAGCACTAGGTCTTGCCTAAGGCCTTCAGTGATCACTGCTTGGGCTACCACCTATTTTCACTCAAGCCTCAAGGGCTAGGCACAGAAGAAACATACCTCAAAATAACAAGGGCCATATATAAAAAACTCTCAGCTAATATCATACTGACTGGGGAAAATTTGCAAGCCTTTATTTTAAAAACTAAAACATTATAAGGATGCCCACTTAGCACTAAGAGATTTATAGGACTGGACCACTATATTAGTTTGCTAGTGCTGCCATAACAAAGTACCATATATTAGGTATCTTAAACAACAGAAATTTATTTTCTCATGCATGTGTACTCTAGAAGTCCAAGATCATGGTGTCAGCAGGGTTAGTTTCTTTTGCGGGCCATGAGAAAAGGATCTGTTTTAGGCCTCTTTCCTCGGATTTTACTTTTTTTTTTTTTTTAATAAAGACGGGTTTTCACCATGTTGGTCAGTCTCGTCCTGAACTCCTGACCTCAGGTGATCCTCCTGCCTTGGCCTCCAAAGTGCTTGGATTACAGGTGTGAGCCACCACGCTTGGCCTTCTTGGATTTTAGATGGCCATTGATTCACTGTGTCTTCACATTATCTGCTTTCTACATTTGGTGATATCCAAATTTTCTCTCTCTCTTTTTTTTTTTTTACACAGAGTCTCACTCTGTCACCCAGGCTGGAGGTCAATGGAGTGATCTCAACTCCCTGCAACCTCTCTGCCTCCTGGGTTCAAGTGATTCTCCTGCCTCAGCCTCTTCAGTAGCTAAGATTACAAGCATGTGCCACCACCCCAGGCTAATTTTTTTGTGTGTGTGTTTTTAGTCGAGACAGAATTTCACCATGTTGGTCAAACTGGTCTTGAACTCCTGGCCTTGCGATCCATCCACTTTAGCCTTCCAAAGTGCTAGGATTACAGACATAAGTCACTGCACTGGGTCCAAAATTTTCTCTTTTTACAAGAACACCAGATGTAATGGATTAGGGCCCACCCTAGTGAACTTATTTTCACTTAATTACCCCTTTAAAGGTTCTATCTTTAAAGATTCCAGGCTGGGCACTGTGGCTTATGCCTATAATCCCAGCACTTTGGAACACTTATATAGGAGGATCCCTTGAGCCCAGGAGTTCAAGTTTGTAGAGAGCTATGACTGAACCACTGCACTCCAGTCTCTGGGAGACAGGGCAAGATGCTGTCTTAAAAATAAAGAAATAAATTACATCTTAAAAGGTTATTTTACCTCCAGACTAAGATACAAAAATAACACTTCTTACTTATCTCATGCATATATAATTATGAAACTGCAGAATCTTTTCTTTTCTGATTTTTGGTGGTTTGAAGAAGATGCCCTGAACAGCATCAAAACATAAGATTTAGTATAGACTGTGACATCTGCACTGGTATTAAATTGCAAAATAAAAAAGAAGGATATCACACCCAAGCCAGGGTCATGAAAAATATATGGCAGGAGGATTCATTAAATAAAGATATTACATAATGATGTTGCATCCATAAAATGAAATATTAAATTGCTATTAAATATTTTGTGTTCAACATATTTCATAACTTTAGAAAATATTACTAACAGGTTAAATGGGAAAAGTATGCTCTTAGTCTGAGAAAGGGTGGATTAATAAATAAAATGTATTAAATCTGGACATTCACACTTAGGTCTTGGAAGGCTTCCATATTTACTGTTGTCCTGATCTACTGCACAGGGTATTACTGAAGAAAAATCTGTTACACAGCCCTTCAAAATATGTTTAACTTGTGTCTTAGACCTGGAACAAACTTAAAATTGATTGCTGCGGGTTGAAGATTAGAGCCAACCAAACTGTATCCAGTTGTATTTAAGCTCTTACTCTTGCTATTTTGTAAAGGAAATTAGCTGCAAGAATGCTGAATTGAAAATGCTATCCTGATTATTTATCCTTTGGGCTTTAAGATTTTCCCAGGCCACTGAAAGCTAAAGATTATAAATGCTTGATAGCACACATACACAGAAACATTGGTGTTGTATCTATTCATCAACTGATTTTTTTAAGGCCGCATAGGAGACTCAACTTAGTGTAAAAAGAACAAAATGTATTGTTGGGTTTTGTGTTGCTTTAAATACTCAATTATTGTCTACAATATTTATCTTGGAAATGAGGTCAGTTCAAATGATTAATTTTTATGAAAATTCAACCTGAGAATCTGGAAATTTTAAATGTTCTGTTTGCCAGCATTTGGTTCATTAGCCTTATCTTGAAACTAAACAAATACACTTTAAATAAATTGTAATTTCTAAGCTTGCTGATGAGACACTATTTTGATGGTGTTCAGGTCATGACATATTTCTAAAGTCAAAGGTGATGGTTAATGATTCTGGAACTAATTTGCCCCTCTGTTTTGCCCCCAGCATTTCTCTATGTACTCTAGAACCAGTTCAGAGGTTTCAAGTACCATATTTTGGGGATCCTTTATTCTGACTCCTGAAAAAAATATGATAGGAATCGCTGTTTTCCTTCGAATCCTGAAACTTACAGAAATCTCATTTCAGAAGGTTATGAGAAATGGGCAGATGATTATTGAAAACCCCTTCAAAAGTCAACATCAGGCACTTAAAAATTAGCAATATTTTCTACTTCCTAAAAACAGAATGAAAATAGAAAAAATTAACAGTGGGCACCAAAGAATGCTAGCCAATCAGGTCAGAGTCCCTAGAAACAAATCACAGCTAGCTCTAGCCCTAAACAAACAAGACAATTTTTCTGAAACATATCAGCTAATTATCAGGCCTATTTAGGATTCTGGCAGATGTGGCTACAAATATTCATCCCGCTATGTGACTTTGAGAAAGTCATTACATTGTTTGAACCCCTGTTTTGTTTTCTTTCTGTGTCCTGTATCCATGGGATTGTTGTATTATTAAAATATAAACAGATCATTTAACAAGATAATATCTATCAAGCCCTCAACATATAACCATGCATAGATTGCACACATATATTTGTAAATTTGTACATTAGAAATTTCCCAACTGCTTCCTCATTTAATGTGAAGATTTTTATTGCAAAATGAATACTTGAATTAGAGAAATAGAGAGTAAACACTTCTGAATGATATGAAGATATTGATAGTTTTCTCCCTTGAATAATGTTCCCAGATGCTGCTTTGTTGCTTAAGAAGAGCCAGGAACTATGAGATATCTTGACAAATAAAAATTAAATCTGGAGTTCCATTACTATGCAATTGTGTTTGATTGACTTAAGGAATAAATCTTTTCAAAACCTTTAATAATGATAGCAACAGTAACTATAGTAATAGTAAAAAACTATATTGTTATCATAATGTTACAGGCACTATTTTAAGTGATTTTCATATATTCTACTCTTGTTTAATCTTGACTACAAAACAGTCATTATCATTTTTTTGATTAAAAAAAAAACTGAGGAACAAAGATTAAGGCATTGTGACCAAGGTCCTAATCCCAATAGGTGCTAGAACTGAGTCTTGAACATAGTTAGTCTGATTCCAGAGTCGAGTCGATGTGCCTGACAATTTCACCATTTTTCCCCTAAGTATTTCCTCTTGCTAGAAATTTTGTTAATATTTTTCATTTCTTTTATAGCATTCATGCTCAGATAGAATCTCATATCCCAATTTTGTGGGTAGGTACACTAAGACAGAAGTTTAATGATTTACACTAAGAAGGACAGATATGACATTTTTACCTAAGATTCCAAGTCCTGTGTTTTATGCAGTAGACTTGTAACTGTAATATTTTGAATAATGTTTAAACTGGTGAAAGTATTCCATTTCATTTGCTCTAGTTAATTTGCCTGGCTGAGGCCATAAATGTAACCCAAAAACGACTCAGCTACTTATAACAGAAGAGGCAATGTACAAACAACAGAATGAGCCATGGTTCTGACTGCAAGTTCTGATTTATAGTCACTGAAATGGAATTGCACTATTTGAGAGATTGCTAGTTTTCATTTGTGTGGCATCTGGATATTGCTGTATAATATCTAAGTCAAACAATGGCTAATAAAAGATATTGATAACTGGGAACTCCAAATGGAAGGTATAAATTGTCACGAATGGTAGGGAAAAAAAATAGAACCCACTGAGTCCACAGTTTTCCACTTTCAGGCTAAAATGTGTTTCCCCATAAAGAGAAATGAGCATGAGGTTGTACCCATAAAGGGCTGTGATTGATTTCCTGGGTGACTAGGAGCAATCAGACTCTTCCTTTTGAATCACACCTCATATATCACACCTCGAAGAGCTACTTAATGCCAGCTAATGTCTGTACCCAGAAAGAATGAATAATGAATTCATGGATTGCCTTTCTTTCTCCACTTCATTTAAGAAAGCTAATTGTTTAGAGAATAGACGTTCCTTGGCTCATTGGCTTAATAATACAGGAAACTCTATTGAAATTTCACTCTAAGAAGCCAAACTCAACCTAAATGAGCAATCCTTCCTTAGCTCACACTTGCGATAAGAGCAGAGAGCCTTACTGGCTATTAAAATGTAAACAGATAATGAATGAATTCACTAACTATTTCTCCCTGCTGGGGCATTTAGCCTTTGGATAGCCTTGAGCTCTAAACTATACAGAAATTAAATCCTCATTAATTTGAAGCAAAAGGAGATCACAAATAAAACATTTGTTTACCAAAATCTATCTTCTAGCTCAAAGGAAACCAATCATAAGAATGACTCCTTGGGAGGCAGAGGCAGGTGGATCACAAGGTCAGGAGTTCCAGATCAGCCTGGCCAAGATGTTGAAATCCCGTCTCTACTAAAAATACAAAAATTAGCTGGGCGCGGTGGCATGTACCTGTAATCCCAGCTACTCAGGAGACTGAGGCAAGAGAATCGCTTGAACCTGGGAGGTGGACGTTGCTGTGAGCCGAGATCATGCCA
>NW_016107488.1:1879693-2040327 GCF_001604975.1 Cebus imitator | reverse complement strand
TCACTGATATTTTATTAGTTTACTTTCTTTAATTGATAAGCAGGGACTCAAGGCAGTCGTCCTACAGTAACATCAGTCTCTTGCATTTGCGTTCTGAAATGCAAATTCAGAGTAGGAGAGAAAGGGTTGAAGTTACAGCTACTATAACCAGAATTGCTTATACTCCTGGGCACATCCAAGGGAATATGTTTCATTTGTGAATGTCATTAATTGAGTTTTTTTAGAAATAAAATAGTTTAAGAATCACTAATTTACGGTTAATATTTTAAGTATGAGTTAAAGAATTTATCAATTGTCATGGTCAAAAGTATATATAAGCTGAACACCAAATAAACAAAACAAACAAACAAAAAACGAATCTATTTCCAATCCTCAACCTCTGAGATTTATAGTAAGGTAAGCAACGTTATCACAAACTAATAATATACTGATGTATAACAAAAGTATAATGACAAGATAGTATCTTTAATAATAACTATAATTTCTAGAGTATTTGCTATAACAGATGCTGCATTTGGTCCCTGCATTCATGATATCTCTTGGTTCTCCCAACAGCTCATAAGGATGATTTTAGAGGAGAAATATGAGGCTCAGAAAGGTCAAATAACTTACCTCTGTAACCAATAAATAGTGATAGTAGGATTTAAAACTGGGACTTACGTTAAATTGTACATGTGTGTTTTTCTCATATACCATTAAAGTATGTCAACACCAACTAAAAATCAAGCTTATGTCTGATCTTTAGATAAGGGCAAAGATGAGTGACACTCAGGCAGAGAAACTGGAAAGGAGTGAGTAGGGTAGTGTGGCAGTCAGAACATTCAGATGATTCCCGGTGACTCATGCCTTTGCCTCATTCCTTCCCCTCAAGCGTGGGAGGGAACTGTGAAAATGATAGGATATTTCATTTTGTATGGCAAAGATGAAGGGACTTTTCACATATAATTAAGCTCTCTAATCGGTTAACTTTGGGTTAATCAAAAGGAGATTCTCCAGGGTTTTTAAGGTGAGCCCTTCGATAAAAAACATATGCCTTCCTTAAGCACTGTTACAGAAAAAATTATTCTAACTCTTGTTAAAATGGTAAGGAAGACCTTATTCAGGAAGACTGTTGTAACAGGAAAAAAAGCCTGAGTGTAACTCTGAGTAAAACAAAGGCAACTGGAGATTTATGCCAATGAGAAGAGGGAGTGGTCAGTGGGTAGAAAATTACTAAGAGAAGACATCAAGAATAGGCAAATTCTTGCTAACTGGCCTAAGAGTACTTTTACCAAAGGTAGGTCAAAGATTGAAATATCAAAAATGGAGGATGAAGAAGATAATCAGATACCAAGGGGATTCTCTCTAAATTGACCTAGTAAGACTCTTGCTAAAACTGGACTTGGCAATGACAAACGCAGAAGCCAAAGGTCAAGGCATAGTGGAGAACAGAGCTCACAGGAGCTTGAGCAAAGTTTGGTCAAGGAGAGAGTTGTTTTCAGCAACAGAAATGCTCTTTTGTGGACCTTGTAAGAGTGAGCTGCCAGGTTGTGAGGGGGAATATCGAAGGAACTGCTAGCAAGGACCTTGGGTGTCTCTTCGAGTGGAGAGTGGTCCTTGGCCTATAGCCAGTAAGACAATAAAACTTACTAATATGTTTCTAAATCATTCCAAAAGATTTTCTAAAGAAAGTGGAATTCAGAAATCAACACTACATGACGTTCTGACATATTGTAAATAGAGGCAATTTATAAATTGGCATTTGTAAAAGCTACCTGGTAAATGACTTTCAACATCATGTCTATATGCTAAAATTTTAAAATAGCATTAACTAAAGAAAGGAATAAAAGTGAGTTTAATTATCTAGTTAAAAATAGTAACTATTAATAGCACATAAAAAAATATAATATCCCCCCTTAAAAACCTGAGTATAGAGTAAATATATGAGGAAGTTGGTTTAAAATACAAGTCTGTCTGTATTCAATATTTTGCTGTCTTTATTTTATTTGACATGACAAGTGTACAGACACCTTGATGAGACTTTCATATAGAAAATAACATCTCATTTTGACCAAAACTGTACATCTTACACCTGAGGCCAGGAGTTTGAGACTAGCCTGGGAAACATAGCTAGACCACATCTCTACTATATATATATATATAATATAAATATATATTTATATTATATATATACATTATATATATTATATATATAATATATATTATATATTATATACTATATACTATATACAGTATATATATATTTATATAAATATATAAAATACTACAAATATATAAATATATGTATATATATTCACTGGTGTAGAATCCTTGCATATTTTCTGATTTTGACAGTGTTTAGAAATTTCATTTTGTTTAAAAAAGTACAAACTCAAAACATGCAGCCTTACAGGCTTTTATATAATGAAGAACTAGAAAGCAAGCAGAGAGACAGTCCGGCATGGCATTTTGGAGGCCAGTGGCACTGGGGCCAGATCACTTACGGCTGAATCACATCACTACCAATTATTAGTGTATGACTTAGGGCAAGTTATTTAACCTCTCTGTGCTTCCATTTTCTCATCAAGGGATAATAATACTAACTGCTGAACTCATTGGTTTGGTGTGAAAATTAAGTTAATTAATACATATAAAGCACTTAGAACAATGTCTGGCATATGTTCAAAAAAATTATATATATATATTTAAATTAACCAGGTATGGTAGCACATGGCTGTAGTATGAGCTGCTCAGGAGGTTGAGGTAGGAGAATCTCTTGAGCCCAAGAGTTCAAGGTTGCAATGAGCTGTGACTGCACCACTGCACTCCAGCCTAGGTGACAGAGAGAGACACTGTCAAAAAAAATCTTAAAATGTTATTTCACTCTTAGACTGAAATGCAAAAATATGACTTCTTGCTTGTCTCTGTGTATGTATTTCTGAAGCTTCACAATATCAGATTTCCAGAGGATTTAAAAAGGTGACCTGAGCAACATCAAAATTTAGGATTATCACAGACTGTGACATATGCGTTGGTATTAAATTGCAGAGAGAAATAGGATACTGTACCCAAGCCAGAGTCATGGAAAATACGTGTCAAGAGGATTCATTAAATGAAGACATTGCATGATAATGTTGCATCCATAAAATGAAATACTACATAGCCATTACCAATATTCTCTTCAAAATATTTGATGACTTTATAAAACATTACAATGGGTTAATGGAAATGTATGATCTTACTGTTTGTTAAAAAAATCGAACAATTTCAATTTTGCTCTATGAAATAATACAGTAGCATGTTAGCAGCTATTAGCTTTGGATAGGAGGAATATGTATAATCTTAATATATTTTTTGCTTTTATATATTTATGTATTTTTATTGTTCAGTAGTATGAAAATTTTAAATGAATTCTGTTTCTTTTAGAATCAGAAAACAATAAAGCAGGGGAAATCGAGCTTTATTAGTAAAGCACTAAAATTTAAAATGACCTAGGTGATTTATACGAAATGAACCAAATGCAACCATTGAGCCATTTTCAGCTTCCAGATGCCCTAATTCTAAATTCGCATGGGGACATGTACAAAGAGAAGAAATTTCTTTGGCATTTAGCCCATGTCTATAGTTCACAATATATCACAAATGAAACATTACTCAGTTTCCTTAGCTATAAAAAGTGGTAGCCAAATCAGATGGGCTTTATACTCTTTTCCAGCTATAATGTTCTATAATTTCATATTCTGTGATTCACTGGTGTAGAATTCTTGCATATTTTTTGATTTTGACAGTGTTTAGAAATTTCATTTTGTTTAAAAAAGTACAAACTCAAAACATGCAGCCTTACAGTCTATTATATAACGAAGAACTAGAAAGCAAGCAGAGAGACAGTCCAGCATGGCATTTTGGAGACCAGTGGCACTGGGGCCAGATCACTTACAGCTGAATCACATCACTACCAATTATTAGGTGTGTGACTTAGGGCAAGTTATTTAACCTCTCTGTGCTTCCATTTTCTCATCAAGGGATAATAATACTAACTGCTGAACTCATTGGTTTGGTGTGAAGATTAATGATACATGTAAAGCACTTAGAACAATGTCTGGCATATGTTAAAAAATATTAGGTATTATTATTTTCCTCACCTCCTTAAGTAGAAAGAATAAAATGAGTACAATGAAAAACTCAGCCCATGGGGATTAAAGCAATTTATTCTGCATTAGAAAAGGCCAGGCAGGGCCATCTAAAATTTCTCAGTCATAGCAACCTTATTAATTTGCATGATTGCCTCCCCTCTAAAACCTGGTATTTTAACTTTAGAAAAGTATAGAGGAAGAATGACGTTGTAGGGACGTTGCTAAAGATATTAAAAATAACTCTAAAATGCCAGCTGGCAACAGAAGGATTCTGCACATAACTTGGTTTGCCAATTCCATTCTTTACCTTTCTTTCAAGGCCACATTCAAATGACATTTTCTCAGTGCATTTTCTGTTCATCAACAATAAAATTGTCCCCATTCTGCTGCAAGTCATCTTTTGTGTTACCACACATGACACTTTTTGTAGAATCTCACTTCCCAGAAAGTGTAAATGCTGTAATTCTCCAGAAAAAAAAATGTATTAGCCATTATTTAATAAACATATAGTGCTGACGGTGTCCTAAGCCCTCTGTTCCAAGAACTTGGCAAATATTATGCCATTTAATCCTCATGGGAGATTGCAAAATACGGACATAATTTTTCCCCTCTGTGTTTGCACACCTTTTTCTAATGTGACTTTTCCATACCTCCTAAGTGTATTTCTCCTAAGTGTATTTCTCCATCCTCTTGAATCTGTGTTGCCTTGTGATTTGTTTTGACAATACAAATGCAGCAGAAGCAACATCCTGTGAGCTGAGAGTTGAACTGGAAAAGGTCTTGCAGCTTCAGTTCTTTCTCTCCTGCGCTCCTGAGATTGTCATGTGAAGAGGCCTGCCCTAGTATCCTTGAAGATAGGAGACCTCATGGATAGGCAAGTCAGCCAACAACTAGCACTATCTGCCAGATATTAATATGTGATTGAAATTCCTAGATCATATATCTCCAGAGAAATAGCCATAGGACTGTGGCTGTATGACACACCCAAGTTAGAGCAGCAGGGAGAAATCATCCAGCTCATTGCAGTCACTAAGTTTGGGAGGTTTGTTTTGTAGCAAACACTGTGAACTATATACTCCTCATAATATTAATATGAACTAGATATAACATCATTTTCTTTTTACAAGTGAAAAAGTCCAAAGTTACACCAGTGTTAAGAAGATAGAGCTTAATGTATGTTATCTTTCATACACACATTGCCTAATGCACAAGTACCAAGTTCTATTAATACTTCAAGGTACACCAGTTGGAGTGTCTTGCACATAGTAAGAAGTCAATAAATAAATCCTCAAGGGTACATCATTTAACCCTGGTTTAACTTATTGTCCTCTTTCTTTTGCAAATGAAGTCACTCATGTTTCTTATATTTCTTACTGCAGATTCCATATGCCACAAAATATGACAGCCTCCATACCCATTGGGAATAATGATAATAAAGAAGTGAAACCTAGAAAGAAATGAATATCTCTTCTTGCTCTTTTCTTCATGTTTTGATTCACTATCTAGGGACTTTGGTGACAGCCACATTAAAATGTGACAGCTTGTGAAAGGAATAGATAGGTTGGTAAAAGGCATATAGATAGAATGATAAGCCATAGATTAAGGGATAACAAGCTTTTGGTATAAACACGTGGCAGGAACAGGAAGGTTATATAGTAAGTAACCTCTCTGCAAAATCACAGATTTGACCTCCGCAGAGAAACGTTCTGAGTTCTTCATTCCAGATATATATGTAATGTGTGTGTGTATGTATATATATATATATATATATATGTAAATATTTATGTATGCATGATTTATTAATTGAGCTCTTACTATGTGCAAGACACTCTAACTGGCACTCCCTGAAGTATTAATAGAACTTGGTGCCTGTGCATTAGACAATGGATGTATGAAAGGTAACATACGTTAAGCATTACACATATATGTAATATAACATGTAATGAAGAACTCATTAAGTTATGAATTCTTACACATTACATGTAAGTAATGTGTACAAATTACATACATGCAAATATACACATTATGTATACATGTAATAAGAACTCATTACATATATATGTAATGAATAAGTCATTATATATAATGAATGAGCATGTATGGTAGCTATTGACTAGCATATATGGTACCTGTTTTATAGAAATAACTTGAATAGCATATATGGTAACTATTTTATTTAATTTCAGAGAAGAAACTTTAGTTACATGTGAACCTCAAATGCTGGTAACAGTCCAGGCACTTTTGATTTATAATTAATTGAATAAATATCAGAAGTACTTAGCACATTAAATATCAGGACTCCTGACCTATTCAGATGCTAATGTGTCATTGAAGTCCCCTATCCATAGCCTTAGAAAAATAGAGCTTATGGGAAGTCATTAATTCCAGCCCCAGGAGGTTGAACTTTAAGAACCAGTGCAAACACCAGGAAGGCAAGATCTATTTAAACAGAGAGGATGTACAGAACAGAGAACAGAAAATATAAATATAAATGTGCTGTTCTTCCTTCCTCTCCCCTCTCCTCCCACAGCTGTATCTTCTGGAATGTTAGAGGCAATAAAGAAGTTCTTTCTCAGCAAAATGAGTTCACTGTCAAACTTGAGAAAAAAAGTAAGAAGCAAACTGATGGCGTAACTATAATAGTTTAAAACAATATTTCTAGTGTGAAAAGCCTTCACACTCCAGACAGGACCTGTGCTACTCTAGGTCAAACTTAATTTCAGTTGTTGCATGTTACATAAGGCATCTATATATTAATTTTCACTGCAATTGCATTTATGGGTAAGAAACCCAGAAACCTAAGGGTAGAAGCCAGAAGGAAACAAAGATAACCAGACCGTGTATTATAATGGAAATTTGAAACAACATGTCCAAGAATGTAGAGGACAATTTTCGTACTTTTTAATAGTTTCTTTCCTGTCTCTACCTTTTTCTTCTGGTGAAAAAAAGATCTTAATGGTGTGAATTATAGGATCTGGACTTAAAAGTGGAGTAGATTCTATACTGGTACATTAAGCAAAAATAATGTATGTATTACCATATATTCAAGTGTAGATATGAAATTGTGTGAATCTAGAATAATGTTGCTAATTCTACTAAACGCCACTCCTATCTTCCTACTCTGATGATCGTTTCGATATTCAGAAGATGGAGGGGTTTGTTGCAGGTTTCAGAGATCTCACTTATTTATTCCTTCTTCTCTATGGTGCTTAACTAGTTTAATAAATAGCACATAAATGGACATGAGAATTAAATATAGCTTTGTTATCTTAAAATGTGATAAAGATCTAGTTAAAGCCTAGATCCAAAGTAAAATATCTATATCTTTCCTTCCAAAAATACCCCTAGATTAGACTCTGGGATTTGTCCGGGAGAAGACTGAGCTTGCAGAGCAAACTCTGAACATATATATAGCCAGCTGAATGGAAGGTTAAACCTGTTTTATCCTTCAAGCACAAGTTATGGAATACAAGAACAGGAAAGTGGCAAACCAACACTGCTTTTTAAAGCAATTATTCACCTTAATGCTTCTCACGGCACCAGTGGAGTGAGAGATTACTCTTTCTGTAAGAAGAAATGAATGTGAAGAGCTCAAAAGAGGCTCCAAATACTTGATTGCTGTTTCCTCTGGAGGAGTGGAATGGTAATACCTAAGCAAATATGAGGATAAGGCATAAAAAGGCCCCCCTCCCGTAATAAAGAGGTGATAGGAATTGCTACTTTAGTTATTTGCCTTACCGTCAGCTTAGAGTCGCAAGTAGCGACTTTTTACCCAAGCCTATTATTGCTTTACTAGCACAGTTTTCGGCATAGAATATCGACAGTATATGGGTGAAGCAGGGAGATATCATGAAAAAAACTGTTAACTATAATTTCATAATAGGAAAACAGGAAACTCAGACAGTAAGTAGGATCTCTCTCACCTACTTAAGAATTTTAAAAGAAAATTTATTAATTTTGGAAATAATAAAAATTAGCAAATTAATGTCAAATAAAAATTGTACCAGAGTTAAACAGGCAAGAAAGACTTTATTCATGGCTATAGAAATAGGAGAGAAAGGCCAGAACTCAGTCTGAACTCAACTCCCCTAAAACAAATCTACACAACGTTTTAAAAGTAGGTGTTGGGGTGTGGAACCAGGAACTGAAGACCATATGTGTTTATCGATTGCCTTTACCCAACTACAATGAGGTGGTTTTAGGACTTGGAGAAGGCTTCATCAGAAGTTAGGAACTAACCCTCTCACAGAAACTGGGCAATAGGGGCACTGTCTTCATTGCATAAGATAGTTTCCAGATCCTTGAGAAAGACATTTCTGGGTTGAAATATTGGCAAAGGGCTTTCAAAAAGATTTACATCTCTAAGAGGCAGAGAAAAGATTCATAAATACAAATTTCCTAAATTTAATGCTCTAAAAAAATCCACCAAAAAAAAAAAAATCCCTCAGTGCGAATTTTCTAATGTTTTCTGTTAAATTAATTTATACATATTTGTTTACTGTAGTATTCTTAGCCTGTGGGTAGAGTCACTGAAAGTGCCGTAATATGTGGTTCGGGCTCAGTGAGACATGCTCTTTCATTTGCTCTTTGTTCTTGGCTCATTTCACTCTTGTAATCACAAAAATGCAAGCATTCTACAGTCTTCTTTTTTATCCTGCCCTGATTTTCCATAAGGTTGTAATCTGGGTGTGCTCCCCTAAATTCGCTGATGCAACACTTCCTATTTCCACTAGCTAAACTTGATATACTGCTTCATCTAAGTCAATAAATTTCTGTTCCAATCTGTTCTGCTGAACTAAATTTACTCATCTGGTGTTAAAGGTATTTCAGACAACAGGAAACAGTAAGACATATATTTAGGAGAGATAGACCTTCTTAAAGTCCTTGAAAAAGCATTACTTTGACACCAGTTTTCCTTGTATGGCAGTACATAGCAAAACGCAAGGAAATCTATGGTATTTTCACAAATCCCTTGCCTTCACTCTTCCTTCCTTTGCTTTAGGTAAAGTCTCACCTTTCCTCACAGGGTTTGCTGCAACTAACTCTTGTTTTTTGTAATTCCCCCCTCCCCCTCCCGCCACTCCCACCCTGCAAACTCTGCTGGAGCCCCATCTCCAAATTCTTACTGGTTCTGGTTGTCTCCTTCCTTTTGTTTCTCCTTCTATTTTCCCTGAAGGGCTGCTATTCCTCTCAGACATCTGCAAACCAAAAAGAGAAGATGGAACACAAAAGGCATGGTCTAGAGGAAGGGAGAGTGAAGGGACCACAGAAAAAGTCCAGGAACTACAACCTCTTATCTGGCCTCACCACCTTCAATATTCACTCTGCAAATGTAACCATCACCATGATGCTTGTCTAACATTTAGAACTGATCTTGCCACTTTGACTTACCTGCTTAACATTTTAAAGGCTTCCTGTGACAAGTAAGTCACCCCATGACCTGTCCTTCGTGTCCCCAGGCTCTACCTCCTACCATTTCTACATTTATCATATAAAAATTCCACCAAACACATACCTTCCAGAACACACTCACCATTCTCCCTGTGCCTTCTTGCTTTTGCTATTCAGTTCTTCTGCCTGGGGTACTTGTTACACCTTTTCTGCTGGTTGAATTTTAGGGCTCTCCAAAATTTAAGTTCAGAGATTATCTTTCTGAGGAAACTTTTATGCCACCTCTTACCTCCCTTACTGGGCTGTGACTCTGTAATAGCCTATGAGTTTCTCCATAAGAGTACTTGCCATATAATAAAAGAAGTTTTGGTGTGTGGCCAGGGTTTTCCCACTAGGCTATTAGTCCTTTGAAGTTAAGGGATATGTTTTTCTCTTTAATGTACACACAGCATTTCTCAATGTAAATGCTATTAACTTAAAATTTGGAGTGACAAATTTTTTCTTTGTGTAAAATGTTCTCTCTTTCTCTCTCTTTTTTTTTTTTTTTTTTTTGAGTCTGTCATCCAGGCTGGAATGCAGTGGCACAATCATGGCTCACTGCAGCCTCAACCTCCCTGGGTTCAGGTGATCATCCCTCCTCAGCCTCCTGAGTAACTGGGATGACAGGCACATACGACCATGTCTGGCTAATTTTTGCATTTTTTTTTTTTTAGAGATGGCATTTTGCCATGTTGCCCAGACTTGTCTCAATTTCCTGGGCTCAAGCAGTCTGCCTTGACTTGGCCTCCCAAAGTGCTGATATTACAGGTAAACCACTGCGCCCAGCCCCCAGTGAAATGTTCTTAACTTTGTAAAACACTTAGTGTTCATGCTTCCAAGCAACTTCAAGTCAAATTTCTACATTCCCATTAGGTGAGTGCCATTATCTGTGGTTAAAACCATTATTGCACAGTACAAATGTGGTACAAAGAAGGCACTCAAATGTGTGCTGAATAAATGAAAGAATGAGTAAATAGATGAATTCATAAATGGATGAATAAACAAACACTTTTGCCTTAAAATTAATTAGTTATAACTTATTTTGGTTGCCAACAAATTCTAAGTGATTTAGTTGCTTTCTCTCAAATATCTGCAATTACTCTGAAGCCAGTCACTTCAGACAATTGTTAAGTGAAATTTTGTAAATGATATTGAGATCATGAACATAGATATTTCAATTATTTTAATTTCATAGCCAGATAATTCTTTAATTGACATAGGCTTTTTTGCTAATGTTAAAGCTTAGCATAGCATATATATATATATATATATATATATATGTATGTATATATATATATATATATTCACAGCTTCAATAGATAGGAATTATTTTTCTTTCCCATAACAGATATTGTATTACTACAGATACAGCTATTATTGAAATATATCCATTCCACAAAGCATGATATATGCCAACATTTGTTTTCAGAAGTGTAATTATAGTTGAAAATGTATTAAAAATTCCAACAGATTCATCCCTAAAATTCAAGAATATGTGTTGTTTTGGCAGAATGGAGATAATACATTATAAAATAGGCTTTTATCGATACTTTAGAGTTTCAAATCATGCCTTTCTGGCTGCATAAAAAAGTAGCTTTTGTATGTATGAAAATAATAGTTTTCTAGTTCTCTCACAGTAAAAGTAAAGTTATATATTGACTGTTGTTAGAAGAAAATAATTTCTATAAAATTTGTGAATATACATGGGCTAAGGCTTTGAGCTTAATAGAAGACACAGAAGACTATAGAAACTTAGTCATTACCTGATTTAAAAATGTATAAATGCACACACATATATATACATTCACCTTGGAAATACAAATTTTACCTCTCCTTAAATGTTTTAGAACACACACCAAAAATACATTGATAGATTTAATAAAGAAATATTCCTAATAGATAATATAGAATACACATTATATAAATGACTAATTAATCCCTGCTCTCCACCAGTGAACACTGTGGTTTTCTACAATAATTTATTTTTCACCATACCCTATACTTTAGCCTTTCTTGCTCAATTCTCTTACCTCTCAGCACTGGCCTTCCCCCAGCACCTCACCCCTAAAGCTGGAAACCCTAGAATGGAAGTCAATCACACAGAAAGAGCATGGAATTTAGTCAGAAGATAGGTTCTGTCTTTTATTACCTGATTTTTGAGCTGCCTACTTAGCATCTCTGTGTCTGTTGCTTCATCTGTAGATTGGGAGTAAAAGTAACTTAACCTCAGAAATCTAGAAAAGGCTAGTTTTGTCCAAATAACCAAACTATGCCTCACATAGTAGGTTGTAACAGGAAAATTTTGCAAGTTTGCTCTTTGTCTCTAATATTTAACATTGAAAGCTGGAGAGCAGTTCATTAACAAGGTACATTCAGGTTGGCTTGGTGATTCTCTTATTAAACTTAGACTACCTACCTACATTTTTTTTAGTCATGAGAAAGAAAGAAATTGGTGTTACAGTTCTCCAGAGAAACCAAACCAATAGTATATTGGTCCCATGATCTGCTATCTACCGGAGACCCTGGAAAGCCAGTATTGTAATTCCAATTTCAGGCTGAACACCTGAGAGCCAGGAAAGCTCATGGTATTAATCCCAGTTCTTGAGCATCAGCAATAGATCAATGTCTGAGTCCAAATAGGCAGGCAAGAAGCAAATGGGGGAAATTCTTTCTTTCTCTCCCTTTTTGTTGTATTCAGGCATCTAATGGATTGGAAGATATCCCTCTAAACTGAAGAGGGTAGTTTCACTTACTGAGTCTACAGATGAAATGCAAGTCTCATCCAGAAACATTCTCATAAACACACTCAAAAATAATGTCCCATCTTAGCACTCAGTGGCACAGTCATACCATGGGCTTCCTTGGCTCTCAGGCGTTCAGCCAGAAATTGGAATTACTTTCAGATTTGGTCATTCTTACACACTCCTGATCTTAGCTAATAAGTCATGACCATCTACCATGTTACACAATACATGAACCCAAAAGTCATCCTGGATTCCTTCCTCCTTTTCACATTCACTTCAGTGTTTCACAAGAACCTTCATGCAATGCACTCGAAATTGATCCTTCACCCTTCTCCCAAAATCCATCTTTCTGCTATTCCTTATTTTGATTATCATCTATCCAGACACCTTAGAAGTGGAAAGTTATTTAGGATTCTCTCTCTCTCTCTCTCTCTCTCTCTCTCTATATATATATATATATATATATATATATATATATACACACACACACACACACACACACACACACATATAAAATATATATGTTACATAAAATATACATATACACTATATATATGTAGATAGATAAAAACATAGGTAGATAGGCATTTAGGATTATCTCTCAATTTTTTTATACATAAAAATATATATAAGGTAGATAGATGATAGAGCAAGCAATCCTTTGGACATTATATATCTATATCTATATCTATATCTATATCTATATCTATATAGTATATGCCCTTTGCCTCTCTAATAGCCATTCCCTCTTTTCTTGCCCTATTTTCAGCCTTTTCTAATTCTTCTCATAGAACTCTCCCAATAGACTCTGCCAATATAATTGTCGTTGTGTTGTAAGAGTGATCTTCTTAGTTGCTGTTTTAAGAGAAAAATAATTTCTCTTTATAAAAGTCGTGACTGTACATATCTCAAGTGTTCAAGCTTAGTGAAAAACCTATATAAATGTATACATTATCTGATTAAGAAATGTATGCACATACAAACATATGTATATACTCTATCATATACTCGATTGCTCTGTACTGCTCACAAGACAAAAATGCATGCTTCTTTACAAGGGGCTTCCAGATCATGTTCTTTTACGCTTTCCTAAAATTCCTGATATATGAATCACATGGCATTAGATTACTACCTACTGCCTTTTTTGGAGTTCTTACAGATTTTAAAAGATCATTAAAATGTTCTCTCATTTGTTGAATATTTAAACTTTTGGCTCCAGGCTATTTTCTCAGCATAGTGTCTGTCCTTACTCTTGACAATTTTCATATTCATGTAGATGACATTTTTGATATCTAGTCTTATTAGTTCTTAGTGTATTAATTATACTTCTATCTTATTTTTAGTGATTCCCCTAGAGTTTGTTATATACATGCACAATTAATTCAAATCTGCTTCTAAATAACACTATTCACAGGTAGTACATATACCTTATTATATGGTTTGGCTCTATGTCCCCACCCAAATCTCATCTTGTAGCTCCCATAATTCCCGTATGTTGTGGAAGAGACCTAGGGGGAGATGGTTGAATCTTGGGGACAGGTCTTTCCCATGCTGTTCTTGTGATAGTGAATGGGTCTCATGAGATCTGATGGTTTTCAAAACAGGAGTTTCTCTACACAAGCTCTCTTTCTGCTTTCTGCCATTCACATAAGATGTGATTTGCTCCTCCTTGGTTTCTGCCATGATTGTTAGGCTTCCCCAGACATGAGAAACTGTAAGACCAATAAATCTCTTTCTTTTGTAAATTACAGTCTTGGGTATGTCTTTATCAGCAGCATAGAAATGGACTAATACACCTTATAATAACAAAATATTCATAATCCCTCTCTTCCTCCTCATCCCTCTCTTCCTCTTCTTGTATCATTGCTAAAATTCATTTCATTTGTATATATGCTATGTTCCATAAAAACATTATTTTCAACAAACCATTATCTTGAACAAGCATGTTGTTGAACTGTTACATTTGAACAAAGCAGTTCAAAATTATTATTTTAAACAAACTGTTATCTGTTAGACCAATTAAAAATAAGAAAAAAGTTTTAATTTTACTTTCACCAATTTCTTCTCTAATGCTCTTTCTTTATGTAGAGATGAGGTTCTGACTTTTATCATTTTTTTTCCTCTCTCTCTAAAGAGCTACTTTTAACATTTCTTGCAAGGCAGGTCTACTGGCAACAAGATTCCTCAATTTTTGATTGTCTAAGAAAGTCTTTATTTCACCTTGATTTTGAAGTATAATTTCACAAGATACAGAATTCTACATTGGTATTTTTTTCTTCAATCCTTTAAATATTTTATTTTACTCTCTTCTTGTTTGCATGGTTTCTGAAGAGAAGTCTGATAATTCTTATTTTTTTATAGGTATGGTGATTTTTCCCTCTGGCTTTTCACAGGACTTTTTTCTTTGTCTTAGATTTCCTACAGTTTGAGTGTATTATATTCTTAGGTGTAGTTTTGTTTTTTTGTTTTATTTTTGTTTCTGTGTTTGGCATTCTCTTGCTTATTATTACCTGTGGTTTCCAGGTTTGTGGTTTGGTGTCTAAAATTTTTATTTTGGAAAACTCTCAATCATTATTACTTCAATCATTTATTCTGATCTGTTCTCTCTCTCTCTTTATTCTCTTTCTTATATCACATTATGCATGTTACATCATTTGTACTTGTCCTACAGTTCTTAGATATTGTTTTCTTTTTCAGTCTTTTTTTCTCTTTGCTTTTCAGTTTTGGGATCACTGTTATCATATCCTCAAGCTCAGAGATTCTTCCATCAGTTTACTAAGGAGCCCATCACAGTCATTCTTTATTCCTGTTTGTATTTCTGAGCTGTAGCATTTTTTCTTCATTTTTTCTTAGGGTTTCAATCTACTAGATTTCATTGCCTATCCATTCTTGCATGCTATCTTATCCATTTAAGCCCTCAGCATATTAATCATAGTTGTTTTAAGTTCACAGTCTGCCATATCTGACTCTAGTTCTGACAGTTGCTCTGTCTCTTCAAATTGTGGTTTTTGCCTCTTAATAATGTGTTGTATCTTTTGGTGGAAGGACAGCCATGATGTACCAGTAAAGGGGACTGCAGCAAGTAGGCCTTTACTAATGTAGTGATAAAATATGGGTTAAGCCAAAACATTCTATTATCTTATGATTAGGTCATCCTCTTCGTGAGCCAGTCTCTCTAGATTGTGATCCTTGCAAGTGCTTCTCAGATTTTTCCCCTCTTACGCAAGACTAGATTGCTAGAGAAGGCTGGAACTGGGTAATTCCCTTTCCCCCTGCTTATTTAGCATCTGATAAAACCCCAATAGTGCATGCGGTAAAATAGATTCTCTTGAGGGTCAGCCTGCTGAAGAACAGAATGCTCTGCCTAGTTTTGTCCTCTCCCTGCTGGAAGCTATGGAGGGAAAACTCGCAAAAATGTAAGTGTATACGCTAAGACTGGAGTTTTTAACTCCAGACTTGTTCACACTGAGTGTCCAACAATTCATCAATTATAGTTCAGACTTTCCTACCCCAGTGCTAGTTCTCACAAAGGTTTCTGCTAATGGATCTCCAGTCTGATAAACTTGATTATCTGTATCTTCCTTTCGGTCTCACCCATTTGGTTGAGAAAGCAACAGTTTCCTTGTGACTTCAATTTTCTGAGAGATCAAAGAACAGTTGTGGATTCCAGTTTTTTTAGACTTTTACTTGTTGTTAAGGCATAATACAAATTCCAAACTCCTTAAGTCCAGATCAGAAAACTTCGAAGAGTTTTTTGACCTCTTCTTTTTAACACTCTGACCTCCACCCCACCTCAGCCAGTTACCCCACAGCTTATCTTTTTTTTTTTTTAATTTTTTTTTTTATTTTACTTTTACTTTGCCAATACCAAAGATTGGAAGTCTCCCCAGATCTCAACTTAAAGGACTCCACTTTACATAGCCATTTCTTTTCTCTCCAGTTCTTTCTCTCAGATACACTAACTCTTAAATGTTTAACTTCACCAGGACCTAAATGTAATTGACCATAATACCTTGTGTCTGTTCCTCACCACTGAAATGTGCTCACTTCTGTTTCACTATTAATATATGATCCATTCCTATAGTCAGTCTCTTATGTATTCATTCAGTATTCATTACTTTCTTTCATTTTTCCAAGATATCTGAAAAAATTCCCACCCAAATTAAATTCAGTTCTTTACATTATTCCTATATCCAATTCGTTGGATATTATTGTAAAAAAAAAAAGACCCATGCTAACTGGTTTCAATTATGCTTATGATCACAAATTTCAAGTGAGTCCTTAATGGTCTTCTCTATCATTTTACATTTACTTACTTAATTTATATCCCTATTCTCCTAGACGAGCATTTTCCTACTTTCTTCCCTTAAAACTTCCAACCACTATCATTTTGTCCTTACTCTGATATAATAACTGCTTACTGTTGTTTTACTGAAAAATAAAAGCAATTAGATGACAACTCTCATAAGTTCTCATATGACATTTTCCCATCTAGCTACCTGCCACTAGGTAGTCTGCATTCCTTTCTGTTATTACAGAAAAATGACTGTAACGAAGACCAACTCATCTGCTTTTGTACCAGTAACCTCAAACCTACTAAACAACTTCACTTTAGCCATCTTTCTCCTCGCTCACCTAAAAATCAAAACCAGAAACCTCTGCTTTTTCCATATTACACTACAGCTGCTATCCCATTTCTACATGTCACATGTTCTACAAAACATTTTTGTAATATTATGTATTTGGGCTATCTTCACTTCTTAAATTCCAATTCCTTCTTGAGCCCAGTACAATCAATATTTCTTTCTGATACACCTGCAAAACTATTTTCAAGATCATTGATTATTTCCATATAACTAAACCAATAACTGATACTCAATACTTTCCTTGACCCATCAGCAGCATTTCCAACAGTTTTTCAAATTATTTCTCTTCTTTAAAATAATTTCTTTATTTGGTTTCTGAGACACACAATTTTTCTCTATCTCATTAGCTCTTCCTTTGGAGTTCCTTTTGTTGCTTTATTCTCTTTTATCTCACCCCAAAATGTTGATACACCCGAGGGTTCAGTTCTTAAATCTCTTTCTTATCTACATTTTTTCTAGACTTAGGCTTTTAAATACTGACTACATGGGACAGCTACTAAATTTATAACTCTTGCCAGACTGCTACCTAGAATTAAATATACAAGTGCCTAATCAATACCTTGACTCTGATGTCTACTAGGTGTCTCAAGTTCAGCAGCAGCACAATCAAAACAGAATTTCTTTCGTCTTCCCGTGATTCATAAGCATATTTCTTTCTACACATGTAAAATTTTACTCTGTTTTTCCAGTTACTCAGGTCAAAAATTTTGGTCCAAATGTTCCAATCACCATTATTTCTCTCCAGGGTTATTTTAATAGACTTTTAAATATCCTACCTGCTTCCCTACAGCTCCTACCCCACAATATACTCAGCATTGAAGCCAAAATGATTCACTTAAAATTTAATCCAAATTATGTCACTCTTGTGCTAAAAAACCTTTCATGATCCTCATCTTGGTCTTTCTGGGTTGCAAATAACAGAAATACCATAAATTGAATAACTTATAAACAACAGAAGTTTATCTCTTACAGTTCTGGAGGTTAGAATATCCCAAATCTAGCACTTCACATATTTAGTGTCTGCTTGAAGGCCTTTTCCTCTTAGATGGTGACCTTTCTCTGCATTCTCACACAGTGGAAGGGGCTAGCAAGTTCTCTTGGGTTTCTCTTATAAAGTGATTAATCTCTCATTATCTAGTCATCTCCTCAAAGACCCACCTCTTTATATTGTCACACTAGGTATTAGGTTTCAACGTATAAATTTTGAGGGGACACAAACATTGATGACAAAGCACTGCCTCACTCCTGACATGCCATGGTGGCAGGTTTCTGCTTTATGGTCTTTTCTTTTTTTTCTTTTTTTTCCCATTTATTTATTTTATTGCATTTTAGGTTTTGGGGTACATGTGAAGAACATGCAAGATTGTTGCATAGGTACACACGTGGCAATGTGATTTGCTGCCTTCCTCCCCATCACCTACATCTGGCATTTCTCCCCTTGCTATCTCTCCCCAGCTCCCCAGCCCCCACTGTCCCTCCCCTATTTCCCCCAACAGACCCCAGGGTGTAGTGCTCCCCTCTCTCTGTCCATGTGTTCTCATTGTTCAACACCTGCCTATGAGTGAGAACATGCAGTGTTTGATCTTCTGCTCTTCTGTCAGTTTGCTGAGAATGATGGTTTCCGGGTTCATCCATGTCCCTACAAAGGACACAAACTCATCGTTTTTGATGGCTGCATAATATTCCATGATGTATATGTGCCACATTTTCCCTATCCAGTCTATCGTCGATGGGCATTTGGGTTGGTTCCAGGTCTTTGCTATTGTAAACAGTGCTGCAATGAACATTCGTGTGCATGTGTCCTTACAGTAGAACAATTTGTAATCCTTTGGATATATACTCAGTAACAGGATTACTGGGTCAAATTGAATTTCTATTTCTAGGCCCTTGAGGAATCGCCACACTGTCTTCCCCAATGGTTGAACTAATTTACACTCCCACCAACAGTGCAGTAGTGTTCCTATTTCTCCACATCCTCTCCAGCATCTGTTGTCTCCAGATTTTTTAATGATCGCGATTCTAACTGGAGTGAGATGGTATCTCAATGTTGTTTTGATTTGCATTTCTCTGATGACCAGTGATGATGAGCATTTTTTCATATGTTTGTTGGCCTCATGTATGTCTTCTTTTGTAAAGTGTCTGTTCATGTCCTTTGCCCACTTTTGAATGGGCTTGTTTGTTTTTTTCTTGTAAATCTGTTTTAGTTCTTTGTAAATTCATTTGTTCTTCTCTCTGGCTAGAATTCCGTTGCACTAATTCTCCAAATTGCTTTTGCCTTCACCTTTAAAAATGATTTTATCTTTACTTTTTTAGAGGAGTTTTGAGTTTATACAAAAATGAAATAGAATGTATATAAAGTTCTCATATAGCTCCTCATCCCTTCCAATCCTGCTTCTCCTAGTATAAATATCTTTCATTAATGTGGTTCATTTGATACAATGGATGAATCAATATTGATATAATATCAACTAATGTCCATAGTTCATACATTTACATTAGGGCCCATTCTTTGTGCTGTAAACGCTATAGGCTTTGAAAAATGCATAATGACATATATTTACCATTATACTATTATTTAGAATAGTTTAATTTTCCTAAAAAATTCTGAAATTCACTCACTTATTTTTTCCAATCTTCTCCAGAAGCCCTGGCAACCACTCACCTTTTTATTATCTCCCTAGTTTTTCCTTTTCCAGAATGTCAAATAGCTGGAAAAATATAGTATGTAGAGGATGTAGCCTTATCAAAATGAATTTTTACTTACCAATATGCATTTGAAGTTCATTCATGTCTTTTCATGGCTTGATAATGCATTTCTTTTTATTGATTAATAATTCATTGCATGAATATACTGCAGCGTATTTATTCATCTATTGAGGAACATCTTTGTTGCTTCTATGTTTTGTTAATTATGAATACAATTGCTATAAAATTTGTTTGCAATCTTTGTATGGACATGAGTGAGTTCTCATTTGTTTGGATAAATAACAAGGGACATAATTTCTGGACTGTATAGCAAGAATATGTTTACTTTCTTAAAGGAATTTTTAAATGGCCTTCATCTGTTTTTCTTAATAAGTCTTTATATCTACTTCTTGTTTTGGACTTTTCTAAAGATCCTATTTAAAATTGCAAGACTCTGTCCCTCTACCATGACCTTGACACTTGATACACACTGAACGTTTATGTTCCCCCCAAATTAATACACTGAATCCTAATCCCCAGTGTGGTGGTCTTAGGGGGTAGAGTTATTGGGAGATAATTAAGTCATGAGTGTGAACCCCTTATGAACAGAATTAGTGCTCCTATAATAGAGGCCTACAGAGCTCCTTCTCCTCTTCTACCATGTGAGGATGCATTGAAAACATGGCCATCTATGCATCAGAAAGCAGGCCCTCATAGGCACTGTTTGCTGGTCATTTGATCTTGCTTGGGCTTCCAGTATCCAAAACTATGAGAAATAAGTTTTTGTTGTTCAAAGCCACAAATCTAAAGCATTCCATATAGCAGTCCAAGTGGACAAAGATAATACTCTCTACTTATTGTCCTTAAAAACACTAATCAATATCTAACACATCAGATATCTCACTTATTGAAGTGTTTCCTCTGACCTTCTCACATCTCATGCCACTAGAGTATAATTTCTGTAACAGTGAGGATATTTGTCTTTTTTAAAATTAAATCCTCTATACTCAAAGCTTAAAATGATTAGGATAATTTAAAAATATTTTTAAAGGACTAATAAATTGAAGATCATATAATTATCAAGCATAGTAAAGGGCCTGAGGTATTAACCTCACAAGCTAATAAATTATTTTGCTGTAATTTCATAGATGTTGGCAGAAGACATGAGACTTCTTGGTCAGTGACAAATAATTTTATACCAGTGCCACAACAGACAATATAAGCTTCATGTCTGTACTAATTATCTTTGCTTCCCATGTCCCATGGAACCAATATGGAGATGGGACCCATGTGTTTGTTGTACATGCAGTGGGCTTGCAGAAACTTCAAGATTTGAGAAATCCAATCTTTTATAGTGGACCACAAGCAAAACTCCCAGGCCTTTGTCCTTGAAAAAGATATTATCTATTATACTGCACACCAAACAGACTTTATCACTGCTTCAAATATATTTTATAACATCTATGAAAAGATAGTGGATGGCAAAATCTATCAGGACCTTTGCAAGATGTGCAGAAGTACAAGAGACCAGTGGAGGATTGCCTCCCAACTACAATGATCCAGCTCAGTTTTATGTCCTACAGCATTTTCCTGCTCATCCCTGTGGGTATATCAGGCATTCTGAACTAGTCAGAGATTAAGAAGAACAGAAGAAAAGTTCCATTTTTCTTATTTGCTAAATTATCTAAAAGCTTGTTCACTCTTGACTTGATATTGTGAGATGCATATGACCCTAAACTTGCTACTGAAAAAGACTATTATAGCATAGTATCAAGTTGGCACCAGATGGATTATTTTACTCCAGATAATTTTCCTTAAATTTCAGGTTACAAAAGTAATACAATGTCATACAAAGTGATGCTTTTTTTTTTAAGAATATTCATTCAAGAAAAAAAATAAAACATCTGTTTTTTTATAACTTTGTGTCAGAGCTTCTCTTAACTCACTGTACTGTTAGAGTGAATAATGCATCATATTTCACTGTTCCGTGGGCTGACACTACTGCAATTTCTTTTGGGGTGAGTTAACGACAGGATTGTAGGTTTTACTCTCAGTTGCCTTCCTTTAATTCATTTGTCACAATGTTGCTAGAATTTTTACAATACCTAACAATGAAGACCTTCTCTTTTTTGCTTATTCTTTTCAGATAGCTATCTGGCTTTTCTATTGTTCACACTATTGGCACATACCACCAAATGCATCCTTGAAGACCTCAAGAAAATAAGACTTGGGGACTCAAGGGAAAGGGTTGGGGGCTGAGGGATAAAAGATTTACCGATTGGTTCAGTGTTCGGGTGATAGGTGCACCTGTGGAAATTAAAAATTTAAAAAGAAAGAAGTAATGACTGTTCTTCAAAAGTTTTCTGAATAGTAAAATTAACATGCATGGATGGTAAGTAATAAAAATGTTGGATTAGTTTTTTAAAAAGAAAATAGGACATCTTTTAAAACAAAAGAAATATGGCTATGCAACTCTGAGAGCTTAAAAGGAGACACGGTACAATTTAACATAGTGCTTAGCCTAGAATCAGTTCACATGATAACTTAGGGCATACTCTCTCATAAAAGCAAAAATAAGTAAGTAATATAAAATTAAATGTGGTCATATATTCTTTTTTAAAAATTATTAGCCTTGAGAGGGTGGGAAAGGGGCATGGTTTGAAAAACTGCAGATTAGGTATTATGCTTACTACCTGGGTGACAGGATCGTTGATACACCAATCCTCAGCAACAGACAATTTACCCATGGGGAAAACCTATACATGTTCCCCAGAACCTAAAATAAAAGGTGAGAGGGAAATTCACCCACCCACACACACACAAATTATTATTCTCATTTAAAGTACAAATGAAAGTGTAATATATACCTCAATATCAGTGGCCAAAGTATTCAGCAGGATAAGGTACAAGATATATGTATCTTTAGTTCTGAGGATCATATCACTTATTCTGAATTCCAGAAGCAACATCACCCCTACTACAGAGTTGAACTTTAATATACCATCAGTTAAGAGGCAATAAACAAAGTGGTTAAGAATTCAGACTTAAATGAAAATTCCAATAATGTAACTTACCAGTTGTGTGACCTTGGATAAATCATGCAACTCTTCTGAGTTTCAATATTTATATCTATAAAATAGGGACAATGACACATCCTTATTATAACCTAGTCATATGCATTATTGCAACTTATATCTTTGAGCGCTGCCTACCTTCCTATGTGCCAAGAACACTAGGGATGCTAAGCATTTTATATATATCTTATTTAACTCTCAGAGCAACACCATCAAATGTGTGTTAGAAATGAGAAAACTGAGACCCAGAAAGTTTATAATGTGCTAAAAGTCACATAGCTAGAAAGAGGCAAAAAACTACTTGTGTCTGAGTTCAAAATCTGCCCATTTATCCAAGTTATAGGACTAAACAAAAGGATGCATATCCAATTTTTTAAGCAGAAAGTCACAGAGTAAGTGCTATGCCAGATGTCCCTAGAGCAAGTTCCTAAACTCGGAATTTTCTGGAGGTGGCAGAATAAAGGAGGATGCAGGAGGAAGCACTCACAACTTGTTCTTCCTCTTTAGTGATTCATACCATGAGTCACTCCCAGATAGTTATAGGACAGAGAACCCCCCAAACAACTAACAAGCATGAGCATGTATAGAGGAAAGAAGAAAATAGACTTTAACAAAGATAAAAACTGGCAAAGTAAAGCATTTTCCTGGGGGAGTCAGTCAACAGTAAAAGAAAAAAAAGAAAAGGAAGAAAAGCGGGGGCATTAAACTTCTTCCTAACCTTAATTATTTTGTTGGTCATACTTGGAGTGTAATTGTGAGAAAGGCTAAACATCATGAACGTGCTGCAAGCGATGCATGGCTTCCCACTTGCTAATCACTCAGACTTGTCCTTGCTTCATTTTGGTATTGCTACTACCTAGTCTGCTTTCTCCAGTTATGTATCCAAACCACAAATACAAAATGTGGGGTCATAGCTAAACCTCAAGTCATGTAATTCCTATATCAAAGTTTCATCTTCCTACGAAGTTTGTTTTTCTTAGCTCACTCAATGGCACATTTAGCTCTTTTACAAATATTTCCCCACTCAGAGTCTCAATGAATAAAAATTCATCCTAATGATGTAAGAGCTGGGAATTTGTTAGGCATAATTTCTTGCCAATGAGCAAGAACTGACAGATGTGTAATTGCTACGTGGAGTTAAGCATTACAAGGTGTGTTCATTCGCCAGTGCTACCATTACAAACTACCACAGACTATGTGGTTTAAATGACAGATATTTATTTTCTCACAGTTCTGCAGGCTGGAAGCCTACAATGAAGGTGTCAGCAGGGTTGTTTCTTGTGCGGCCTCTCTCCTTAGCTTGCAGACAGCTATGTTCTCCCTGTGCATTCACGTGTTCTTCCTTCTGTCACTGCCTGTGTCCTAATTTCCTCTTCTTATAAGAATACCAGTCATATTTGATTATGGCCACTCTAGTCATCTTAATGTAATTACCTTTCTAAAGGACTTATCTTCAAATACAGTCACCTTCTGAAATATGGGGTGGTTAAGGCTTTGAGGACACAATCTAGCCCATTAAACAAAGCATAGATATGCTGCATCTGGGCCCCGATATCAGACCCAATGCCAAAGACAGATTTACAAGTCTCTTCCTTCGGATTCCCTTCCATCTAGGATTTAGGCAAACCTTCAAGTGGTCTCCAGGGAGACGGTGAGAAAATAGGGAAACCTACTGGACTGCTTTCCTGAGCTGTTTTCCTTGGTCTGGGATCTCCTCATTGTCCAAATGCTCATGAATGAATATTATGATTTACTCATACTAGAATTTGCTTTATTAATTATTTTTGGCATGGATAAAATTTTAAAAGGGTCTATTGATTCAATTACACATTTAGAGACAGGAAAAAACTGGCAAAGTTAGTGCAAAGCTCAGTGAAGCAATCTATATTGAACCAACAGACACAAATGCCTTCTCTGCAAATATCTCAGGGATTAAAATGGAAGAGGAAAACTGAAAACCCTATCTCTGTTTTCATGGTGCTTTCTTCCAACCCACAGCCATCCCCACTAACCTAATGGGAACATACAGCTCTATGTAGTTGTAACAGCTGCTTCTTGTGGCAGAGAGAAGATTTGGGCAATCATCCCTCCTCATCTCAACCCACACTTACTAATTCATAGAGGACCCAGATGTCTGGGAGGCAAAATTCAAATTTGCATCCCTTTTGATAACCAACCCTGATGGCAGAAACATGCCATTGCCCGTGCACCATCGGCACTAGCACCAGGAGGAGTCTTTCTGGTTTTACAAGCACTGTTTTTCCTGGAGAATGCATACTTCTATGTTTCTGTGTTATATTTACCTTTCTTATATTTTCCAGTGCTTAGATAAAATAGCTTGGATTCTTTTTAGTGGCTTTGTAAAAAGTCTGTCCTGAGGCCAGAGGAATGGGTGCATTGTGTGAATTCAATAACAAATAAACAGATTTAGCAAATAGGAATATGATGTGTTGTTCTTTGGAAGTGCTCCTAGGGGCTCAGCTCTGGGCACGTTTTACAAATCAATGATCTTGGAAGTCATTCAGTTAAAATAAATTAAAATCTCCAGTGAGTGTGGGCAAAGCTGTTCTCCTGTTCCTTGCCAGAGGCAACATCCAGAAAGAGAACTGGGCTCCTTTTGGACTTACTCTAGAGCTCTTTTGACAGACTTTGCTTTTATTCTTTGTACAATCATTGTTCTTGCTTTAATTATTTTTTTTACCACTGAGGCTTATTATTTCTTTCTGTAGCACAGAAGCAAATTTGCGGAGAAAATGGATCATTAATCACACTGATGCTAAGTCATTAGCATGTGTTAAATACATAACAACAAAACCCTTTAAATATACTCTATTAACTAATCATAAAACCTCTGCAACACTTTCTCTAACCACTTGAAAATTGCTTTGTTTCTGTCATTTTATAGATGTCTTATATTGCATATGTAAAGTAATTTGAACTCTGGATCACAGCTACCTCCACTGAAATAAATAATTTTTCTTTCTCTTGTGGGCTATTCAGTCTCATGATTACCTTTTGTCTCTGGTTATTAATATCATAGAGGTTACAGCTATTGACAGCTGTAGACAGCTATTCCCTGATAAAAACAAATTTTAATTTACTAGGAGAGGTTTCACTCTATTGGGAAAATTTTATTAATCATTTAAAATCTGGCAGTTCTTTTTTTGAAAACCTCAAATTGGTAGTATTAAAATGAATATTAAACTCACAGCCTTCTTCTATGTTAACTTTCTTAGAAAATTCCAATTTTTTAATCATTTCTGTCAAAAATAAAGATATAACTGACCATTACAAGTGAAAGTAGCTCGGAATCTGTAAGTACACATACACATACATACAAGTGAAATTCTGGGGGAGTCAGGAATGCTGAAAACAAAACTATATTCTTCATGAAAAGTATAATTTGAATACTTTGCATTTTATTTATCTTGCCCATGTGAAATGTCTGCAAGTGCACTGAGCTACTTATTTTTGATATAAATCCAAATAAAAAATGATTGAATATAATGTTATTGTTTCTATGTATGTATCATTAAAATCTACAATTCATTGATTAATTTCATATTTCATCTGTTTTTCTTGTCTCCTTATTTTTCATCGTTATTTTTTCTACTTTTTTTCTGCTTATGTTTCTTTCCCTCTGTGCCTTTTTTTGGTTGTTGTTCTCTTTCTTAAATTACCTTCTTTTGAATTTTCCCCCTTTTTTTCTTTGTTTTTCCTGTGGCACTTCCTCAGGAAGTTGAATTACTTTTCTCAACAGCTTTCTTTTTCTCCAGTGTGTTCTCCATTCTACTGACCTTCCCTTTCACTGCCATGTTCCGACATATCATCCCATAATATAAAATGATGTCATGGTTTTCACTGCTCTTGTCGCATTGTAATGCTTTATTATTTCCCCTTATGTCTCTCTCTTGGCCCTTAAGTGATGATTTTTGTTCTAGGTTTTACATTTCATTACCTCAAAATGTAAAATTCTAATAAGCAGGAGTAGCATAGCATCATTAGTAAAGGCTGTAAAATGTTCAGAATGGAGAATCTAATTTAAAGACTTTATCAAGGGAACTCCCAAGCACTGCTAAGCAGAGCAAAAGATACATCTACCAGAAATATTTATTTCTAGGCTTCATTGTAGAATACATATTCAGTTAAGCACCTTGGGACAGATGCTTCTAAAATTCTTTTATTTTTTTTTTACTTCTCTTTTCTCTGCTCCATAAACCGTGTAATAACAAAACAAAAAGTGCAGACGAGCCCCTTACATCTCAGGTACCAGCTTTTCTACAAAACAAGTAAGCTAGTTGTATAAAAGAGGAAAGAAGACAGGCGTGGAGAGAATGAGGGAGGGATAGATGGAAATCAGTGTGTGTGAGGTAATGAAGAATTAAACTCTTTTCAAGATTGGGTTTATATCCAGGAACTTCTGAATTATGGGAATAAGTCCTCTTCTTATGAATAAGCACAGTTATAAAATGTTAATACTAGGTAGATTGCAGCCAGTAGGAATCGGATCAGGTCAAAAGAATGGAATTTGCAAGAAGGAAGGCTAAGCCTGTGTCCCCACAATCTCTCTGAATAACACCTTAGTCTTAAAAACGGTAAATGACTGTGACCATGCTAGACTGAAAGTAGTAGAAGACACCAAAAGAGGCCCATGAATTATTCATATTGAACTATAAATAGTATTTAAACACACCTCTGGGGAAATATAGCCATGGCAGTGTGCCTAAATTGAGAAAGTTATGAGAAGTCACGTGCTTGTAACACTGAGAATTATGAACATGCCTGGAAGATGGATTGTTCTGTTCATAAGAGGAGTTTGGTTGAATTTTTCCTTACTACCAAAATTTCAGTGAGTGACCAAATATGATGATAAAAGGCTCTAAATATTCCCACAGTCTAAGCACTGAAAGTTTTTCTGGGAAACACGGGAAGTGGACAAACATTTCCTTTTCACCCGACTCACTCGGTTAACCTAAAGATAGAACTGAAATGGAGAAGTTTAGGTCTTGGAGAAATAGAGCATCATGGAGTTAGCCTATTCTGTTTCCTCTCTTTCTTCTCCCTAAAGCAAAAGTATGTGATGAATTGTTGAAGAGAAGCACTCGTAAACACTTGGGATACTGGCAAGGAGGAGAGATCAAGAACACTTTCTTTGGCTGAATACTGAGCTGTGGAAACCAAACTCCCCTTGTGCCTCCATTAAAATGGAAAATTAGGAGAGATTTATTTGAATGGTGATATGGGAGCCTGGGGAGAATTTTGGAAGAATACTTAGGTGTAAAGACTTATACAATTTTTCATCAAAATTTCTAACGCAGAAAGCCTGCTTTATCCTGTTGGAGTTACCAACAATAGCAGGGCAAACGCCATTCATAGAAGTTGTACAATGCAGAAAGAATCAGTGGTTTATGTGGATTCACATGAAGGAACACATGGGTCAGCAGAAAGATGAAAGCCATGGTCATGGTACTGTTCATCTGTGAGAGCAGACCATGACAGTATAAGGGAGAGATTGTGTGCACGGTGATGGAACTAGTCATGGAAACCCAGAGAAAGCTGCCATTTAAAAGGTGGGTAAAGGAAGAGGAGCCTGAGAGAAGTGATCTGTGTAGTAGATAAAATATTAGGTACTGAATCAATGCTTGTAAAATAATTATTACCATATTATAGACATATGTTACATTAGAGAACTTGGATTTCATAGTTCTCTAATGTAACAGTTCATCATTGGATAGAAGACCAATGTTAACAATTATTAAAATGAAAAAACTTGGCCAGGTGTGGTTGCTCATTCCTGTAATCCCACTTTAGGAGGCTGAGGCAGGGGGTTAACTTGAACACAGGAGTTCAAGACCAGCCTGGACCACCTAATGAGATCACATCTCTAATTTTCTAAAAACATGTAAAAAAAATTTAAAATAGTCACATTTCCAGTGAAAAGATAAAGACAAAACATACAATTAAAAAGAATAAAATGTCCCCTAAAGTGAGAATAGATCATTTCAAAATGACATAAAATTATATATCAAGAATTAATTAAAATAAATATCAGAAATTTCAACAATGTAAGACGTAAAATATAAAAATCTGATTTTTAAAAAAAGAAATTAAAGTTCTCCTTGATTAAAGCACATCTTCTTATTTTTATCTTACATGTGATATGATAAAAAAAGACAAGCATATTTGCATGAAAGTTAAAACTCTATTTAAAAATGAAAAAAAAAGATGAGATTAAATTAGAAAAATTTAAGAATCCTGAGGAACGGTGTAAAGAACCTTGTGCTTATCAGCTTTATATAACTGAAGATTTTTGTTTTGCTCAAAGATCTTCTTAAATTCATATTTTCTGACCAGAAGCATTTGTAATTTTCTTGATATTTCATGACATAATTGAAATTTTTAGCAAGACTTTTAGTATCAAAGCTCCCATTTTCTTCTATTTTTCATATGCTAAATGCGACTAATGGACAAATCATTTAAATGGAAAGGATAATTTAGCCTTGCTTGATGAATCTTGGTAACTTAGAATGTGCATATGATTTAATACAAGGAAAATAAAATGGAAACAATACTTGTAAAAAATTTTATTGTTTGGCTGATTTTTTTTTTTTTTTTTTTTTTACATTTTAACTATGAATGTAATTTTAAAATTGCATACATGCAACCAATTCTATCACACCAGCCAGCACCAGAACCAGTATCCATTTCAATTGCTGGAGGCTCTGATGGTTGTTTGCTAACATCCTTGAACACAATTTTGCTTATTTTTTTAATGTAATTTTTGTGCATTCACAGTCTGGAAACGTTACTCTAAAAATTAAAATCTGTCAGTTATAGCCAAAAAGAGGAAATAGTGACATCAGCTGTAGGGATTTTAGTTAAAAAAATAAAGAATAAAAGATAACTAGGCACAATGCTGATTCCCGTAAGTAGTCATTCAAAGGAATATTTTCTTATTTTGTACATGCAAAATAAAGTCTGATAATCCTTGTGTCAAGAAGGTTATATGAAAACAAGCATGTGATGATAAATACAATTTCATTTAAAATTACTCAGACACAAGAAAGCTGATGGGATATGTGATGTGGAAGGAAAGTTACTGACTCTGAGGTAATTAACATAGAAAAAGATTAAAATAAAATTAAATGGAGAGTATTAGTGACATATAATGTGGTTGTCTACATTTAGTGTATTTGTGCATAAATACTGGTGTTAAAATGAAATTGCTATCTAAAATGAGTGATGCTATTAAAACAACACTGAATATACTGCTGAATTTTATATGTATATATATTTTATGTATGCATTCAATACATAGCCACCCACAACTGAAAGTGAGAATACAAATTTACAAAATATAGATCATTCAAATATATATGTTACAAATACCATTTATTAGTGCATATAGACATATGTAGATAAGAGTACATCCTGGAAATCATACCTTTATTAAGTATTTCTTTCCAGTGCCTGTGACCAGGTAGATTGAACAGAATGGTTAGGTCCAGAAATAATCCTATTCCAAGAGAACATTGTGTAAGTCCTGTAAAAAAGCCTTCTATTTCATTGAAATTATGTATATGAATTATGCTTTGGATTCTGGAACATTTAAGAAAAATACAAAGCAAACACCTCCCCTCCCCACCTCTTTGTAGACAAAACGGACAAAATTAAATTATCATGTCAGTAACTAATTATGTAAATGTATTATTTTTTTCATTTGCATATCAGGCAAGAGAGCATAAAGTCTTACTCACATAGATACTGCCGAAATATTGAAAAAATGACGGTTGAACCAGAATTAATATTACTTATGGCCTGGGGAAAAAGTGTGGGGAAATGGAAATTTGTGTGTCAAAGAGCTAGTATGCTAAAGGCAAATTTTAATTAATGAAGGGCATGCAAAATGAAAATGCTATAGAATATATTTACCATCAACTTACAAACAAAATTCAAAGATTAGCAACATCATATATAGAGCAAAAAGGAAACAGGTATTGTGAAATACAACTATAACCTCCATTGAATTTAATTAAGTTTGATATATTAACACTGTAGTCACATATATACTCTATTTAAAAAATACCCCACCTCTAAGAAACTAACCCTAAGAAATAAAATTTGAGAATATTGTTATATAGCTTTAAGAATATTTTTTCAGTATTATATATAACAACAAAAACTGGAGGCAAACTAAATGTTCATCAGTAAATTATGACATAACACAAATTATAGAACAGGTAGCTCTTTGCTGATATAAAGCCATTTTGTTTTAAATTGCTTAAAGAGAAAAGCAAGTTGCAAACCAATGTATATATGTGTTTTCAATTAATAAAGTAAAATTTAAGCATATATGTACATATTAGGAATCTATAGATATTTAAACAAATGTATGAAAAAGTTTGGAAGCATGTACACATTGCAGGTGCTCAGTAGACTTGACGTTTAAATTCACATGCCCTTAGGTTTTTCCCAAACTCGAGCTAATTCTGATATTGTGAGCTAAGTCATGATGAATAAATGTTGCTTTATTTTTATTTTTTATTTCTTCTGAATGATATGCATTTGTTATTTCATCCTTCAGTTCCACATAACTTTAATTATAACAAACATAAGACCTAACACCATAAAAACCCTAGAAGAAAATCTAGGCAAAACCATTCAGGACATAGGTGTAGGCAAGGACTTCATGACCAAAACACCGAAAGCACTGGCAACAAAAGCCAAAATAGACAAATGGGACCTAATCAAACTTCACAGCTTCTGCACGGCAAAAAAAAAACAGTCATTAGAGTGAATTGGCAACCAACAGAATGGGAAAAAACTTTTGCAGTTTACCCATCTGACAAAGGGCTGATATCCAAAATTTACAAAGGACTAAAGCAGATTTACAAGAAAAAAACAAACAAGCCCATTCAAAAGTGGGCGAAGGATATGAACAGACACTTTACAAAAGAAGACATATGTGAGGCCAACAAACATATGAAAAAATGCTCATCATCACTGGTCATCAGAGAAATGCAAATCAAAACTACATTGAGATACATTCTCACACCAGTTAGACTGGCGATCATTAAAAAACCTGGAGACAACAGATGCTGGAGAGGATGTGGAGAAATCGGAACACTTTTACACTGTTGGTGGGAGTGTAAGTTAGTTCAACCATTGTGGAAGACAGTGTGGCCATTCCTGAAGGACCTAGAAATAGAAATTCCATTTGACCCAGCAATCCCATTACTGGGTATATATCCAAAGGATTATAAATCGTTCTACTATAAGGACACATGCACACGAATGTTCATTGCAGCACTGTTTAAAATAGCAAAGACCTGGAACCAACCCAAATGCCCATTGATGATAGACTGGACAGGGAAAATGTGGCACATATACACCATGGAATATTATGCAGCCATCGAAAACGATGAATTTGGGTCCTTTGTAGGGACATGGATGAACCTGGAAACCATCATTCTCAGCAAACTGACACAAGAGCAGAAAATCAAACACAGCATGTTCTCACTCATAGGTGGGTGTTGAACGATGAGAACACATGGACACAGGGAGGGGAGCACTACACCCTGGGGTCTGTTGGGGGGATATAGGGGAGGGACAGTGGGGCGTGGGGAGCTGGGGGGAGAGAGCATGGGGAGAAATGCCAGATATAGGTGAAGGGGAGGAAGGCAGCAAATCACACTGCCACATGTGTACCTATGCAACAATCTTGCATGTTCCTCACATGTACCCGAAAACCTAAAATGAAAAATAAATAAATAAATAAATAATTATAACAAACATAACTTTCTACACACATACACACACACACACACACACACACACACACACACACACACACACACACAGAGAGAGAGAGAGAGAGAGAGAGAAAGAGTGTAGGTTTGGTCCCGTTAGAAATATTACATACCAGGAGAGGAATGAGATAATTCACATGAGGACAGACCAGATCCTGCTTTGTCAATTAGGAGGTGTCATTGGGGAGTATTATGAAGGAACAGCTGCCTCTTTATCAGTGAAGAAGAAAATTCTAGGCAAAATAATGTAAAGCAATGATACAGATAGAAAATTTTGGCATGTTTGTAAAATAATAACCTGTTTGGCTATAGCACAGGTATATAAAGTTGAAAAGTGTTGGAACTGAAAAAAGCACAGGACTACATTGCGATATTTAAGGGTTATGTCTTGCCAGAGGACAATGCTAATTAGGAGACAAAAGGAAAGCCACTGAAGAAGGCATATTGGGAGAAGAACAAGTGCTGTCTATGCTGTGGCTATCAAAGTAATCATTCAACACTGATTGATTGTCATTCTCAAAACCAGGAAAATGTCAGCTCTATGAGTCTCCTAGACTAATGGTAATATTATAGGCCCATGCAGAAAAGTTAACATATAAAGCCTATAATGTAGAGATGAACACTCTATCTGTGACTATTTGGACTTTAGGTTCTCCCAAGTGTGCAAAGTTGGAAGATTTTTTCAAAAAGGCAAGTGGCTTTACATTTTGTGATAAATGTCCTCAGAGATACTTTCTGATGAAAGTATTAACAGTTAACTCCTTAGAGTTGAGAAAGACCGCTCTATAGAAATATAAGTAAATGATATGAATTTCTTAAATAGAGTAGCATATAATTTGGGTTAAATAATTCAAAGAAAACAGTAAAGATATTAAAATAAATGTGCAGTAAATATACTTATTTTTATTACATAATAATTGTTTTGTATTTTTTCCCCAGGATTAAGCAACACTTTTCATTCTGGCAAAGCTTCAAATTAATTATGTTTTAATAAGTCACTGAATGAGTGAATGGAAGATTCGCTTACTCAAGCCAGAGACATCAGTTTTAAGAGTCCCCTTATCTTCTATTTGTGATAACATTAATTCAGATCAAATATTATCTACTGGTTTTTCAGACATCTGACAAGAAGTTTTCTTTAAAACAATTACAATAGCTCTAGTGGACTATCCACAAATAAAGTTAGAGTGCATGCCCTAGTCACTTACTGTTCTTTTCTTTTCAGTGACTTTCTTTTTTCTTTTATTTCCAAAATTAACAATACAGTGTCTAGTTACATCTTTTCCTTTATCACTCAGTGCACAAAGAAATGTGAGAATCTTCTATTTGCTAACAGAGATATTGCAGAGTTACAAGCGAATAAAATTTTCTCTTGACTGTGAAAGATGAGAATACTGAAGAAATGTTATGCTTTCTTCTGTACTCTTTCCCTCTGTTATAAATTATATAAATGATTTCTTGGGAATAAAATAGCCTAGGTTTTACAATCACTTAGACTCAGGAACAGTGTTCTGAGTCCATGTGCTCATAGTTGAAGGAAACACTGTCTCATGGCAAACATCCAAAAAAGAGTCTCAGCCTGTGCAGGCTAGATTTTTTGACGACCCTCTGGCACAATGATCCAAGCTATAAATATGCTCTGAAATGAAACAAGGCCAATGCAAAACAAGATTGTACTCAATTTTAGGATGATAGGTTAACTAAGGAAGCTAGTAAATCTTTACTGGGTAGACTGGAGCTTAAGAAGATGGAAAAACCGAAAAATGGCTGAGGACAAGCTCTCATTGGTTGTTTTGTTTGTTTGTTTTTGTTTTTGCTTTTGCTTGAGTAGTACAGACTTAGATGACTGTCATTGAGTTCAAGTGATAGCCACTCATTTCACGGACACACAATATGTATTAGTCCGTTTTCACGCTGCTGATAAATACATACCTGAGATTGGGTAATTTATAAAGAAGAAGAGATTTAATACACTGATAGTTCCACGAAGCTGGAGAGGTCTCACAAAAATGGTGGAAGGCGAAAAGCACATTTTGCATGGAGCAGACAAGAGAAAATGAGAGCCAATATAAAGGGGAAAGCCCTTATGAAACCATCGATCCTGTGAGACTTATTCACTACCATGAGAAGAATGGGGGGAAATCACCACCATGATTCCATTATCTCCATCCAGTCCCTCCCACAACACATGGGAATTATGGGAGCTACAGTTCAAGATGAGATTTGGGTGTGAACACTGCCAAATCACTATAGAATCAATCAAATGTGCTTTAGGGGCACCTCGACTCTGCCTTCTTTACTTCAGCCTTCAACCATCATAACACAAGTTCCCAATACTCTCTCTACTTGCCTCTTTCCTGTCAGAAGAAAAAAATGACTTAGGTCACTTACATCTTGATGTAAACCAGTTTAGTTTCGTTTATCTACTCTAGAATTATTTACATGTTTAAAGGGAAAAGAAGAGCTAACGTGGTTAAATGAAATGAGAATGAGCTCTTAATGGCAAAATTCAAGACACTGGTACAATACTAGGTGGTTACTGTCATATTGCTGCAATGGAGGCCTCCATGTGCCCTTCTAATCATGCTATACACTAAAACAAAGTATTTTTCTTCTTCTCGGTTTAAGGATTTAGAGTTCACTGAGTGTTTACGACAAAGAGGCAAAAAGTGGTAATCATATAAGGATTTTTATCATAACTATTTGACTAACAAATATAAGGAAATAACTTATAGCAAATTAATCATATTTTTGATATATTGAGAGGCCCATAAATGTTCAACTGATCCTCTTTGCCTGCTGACAGAAATCTATATAAGTAGCTGAAATTATAAATGAGTTAAAGCTGAAGCAAGGTCCTTACTCTTAAGAAAGTGCGTTGGTCATATTCTATTAGAATTATTATAATAAGCATATCTCCAGGAAAGCAGATTTTCATATCTTTTTTAAAAAATAAAAGACATTAGCCATAAAGTTTAAAATGAAAGGAGCACTTAACTCAGTTAATCAACATCTCAAATTCTACCATAATCAACCCGTCAAACTCTACCAAAACACAGGGCAATGAAACATTACCGTAATATATGTCCCAGAATTATACTCATTTATCTACCTATTACCATTTATATAGCAAGATCCAGCTCATGTAAGGCATATAAACTGTTATGATTGTCTGAAGTTCTTTGGAAATTTACTAGCTACAGTTGTCTGGGAATCAAACCAGAAATCACACTGGAGGAAGATTCAAATGAGCACAAAGGATTCAAATGAGCACAATAACACTTCTGTTCCAGCAACTAGTCACTGGTATTAGGATAGGCAGGAGACAAGGGGGTGAGATTCCACCAAACATCTTTCATTAGTTGTTTTTCACACTAGAGGGTGTTAGACAAACATTACTAGGCTTGGTGATAATATCACATATTTGTGGCACTACGAATAAAGAGGGGAAAAAATGCATTGCCAGATGGACTAAAGGTGACCATGAATAATGCAGCAAAGTCAAGCAGGGAAGAAAAAGCAAACACAAAAATCCCTTTACAACCACCTCCAGTGACATTAACTGGCGCAATTTTAGGATCAAAGGCATATTTGCCTTTAACCTGTGCCTTATAGCATTTCAAACCAAAGCAAATGCACAAGCCTCCCTCAAGAAAGAAATAAAGTTTTTAGCAGTAAAATAAAGAGTATCCCTCTGTGTATAAACTGGTGTCCCATATTTAAACATTGCTACATTTGGATTCCAACCAAAAGATTATTTAGTGGAATCCAGAAAAGTACTCCAATGACCTCATCTTCTCAAATAATAGGAGAATATTTGCATGTGGCCATTTAGAACTACTCTTGCAGAAAAGAGTGATTTAAATGAAAAAAAAAAAACCCTCAAAGTCAGTCCTTAATTATTTAAGTTATTTCCTAATAGGGAACTCAGAAAGCATAGATGTATGCCAGGAAATTCTAAAATAATTTAATTCAGAGGTAGTTGTAATTTTTTTTTCTATAATCAAAGAGACATCAATGTTTCCAGTAAACAAAAATATGAGAAGTATACCCATTAACTTGGGACACTTGGGACAGACACTGTCCATGCATTTTTCTGGTCCTGCAGAAGCATGGCATAAATAATGAAAATGCCACAGATATGGCAGCTACACAATACTGGGTCAGCTTTCTGGTGGTCCACACAGGAGGGGAAGGAAATGCTGTGATGTTCATATAATATGTGATAGAAAGAGAGATTGGCATTATGATTCCAAAGCCAGACTCTAAATTGGTTTGGGCAGGCTAACAGAGATTTTGCAGATGTTTGATGTGATAAACAACAGACTGTTATGTAGATTGTGTCATGGAGTATTGAATTTCTCCTTCACAAATGGCTTTTTGAGATAGTTTATCTCCCCTCTCTACACTCTATTTTCCTCAAGGTGCATAATTATTGCCAATAATCTATTTGAATTTACTTTCTTTGAATAACAGCGATTTTTCATATATGATTTATAAAATACTCTGTGAGTGTTTTATCTGCTAGACATTTTAGATCTCCACTCTATAACCTAGGAAGAAGTAATTCCAAAAGAGTAAGTGACTGTTGGTAGGTAGTAAATAACCAAGCTAAGGTTCCAATTACATCCACTGCTCTTTTATTGACAGCTTAATTCCCTCTACAAAGTTACTTATAATGGTTATAGAAGGCTTATGAAAGGGTCAAGCCCACCAGAGGCATTTGAGTCAGATATAGGAGATATCCTAAGAAAAGAACATATTCCTAATAGCTCTGAGTTTTTCCAATTACTTCACTTTTTCTATACCTAATGTTCACCCTTCTGTTCAAGTACTGTACATAATTTCTCTCCCTGGATAACTGTGATAGAATTCCAACAGGTCATATATGCAAACTCTTACCTTCCTCTACACCCAAAATGATTGTCAGAAAAGTTTTTGTTCATTTACTCTCAAGTTTCTAAGCTTTAATTGGCTTCCCATTGTCCTTAAGAAAAATCTACAGCCTTTGAAATAGCCTAGAAGTCCTGCCATGTTCTGGTCTCCACTGACCCCTGCAGCTTCACTTCCATATTTTCTGCCTTGTGGATTTCTTTCAGTTTCTCATTTGTGCAAGCTTCTCTCTTGACTTTGAAAATCCATTCTCTCGGAGAGATCCAAGATGGCTGGTCACTTGCAGCTGGGGATTGTAGCGCCCAGCTACATTCTCTGTGAAAGCGCAAAGAATGAGAGGACGCCACACTTTCAGACGAATTTTTGTTGCTCACGCACCAGGAGATTCCCAGCAGAGGAGCCCCACGGGTCGCCAGCATGACTCTTGTGGTCGGCGAGGCGGTTTGCTGCTGCCTTGGTGCGGCCGTACTTGGTGCAGAGTCAGAAAAGCACCATCAATCATAATGCCGCTGTTTTGGCTGGCGCAGTGGGTTGCTCAGATTTCAGCGATGGGAATCAACAAGTTGGACGTCCACTCTGAAACCCAATTATAAAGACAGTAATTATAAAGACCACAGATGGATAAATCTATAAAGAAGAGAAGAAAACAGCCTAAAAAGGCTGAGAATACCTTCTTAGGTATTCTCAGAATGCCTCTCCTTCTACAGGGGATCACAGTTCCTCATCAGCAACGGAACAAAGCCTGATGGAGAACGAGTGTGTACAATTAACAGAAGCAGGCTTCAAAAGGTGGATGATAAGAAACTTCTGTGAATTAAAAGAACTTGTTCTAACCCAATGCAAAGAAACTAAGAACTTTGAAAAAAGGTTTGATGAAATGTTAATGAGAATACACAATTTAGAGAGGAATATAAGTGAATTGATGGAGCTGAAAAACACAACACGAGAACTTCGTGAACTATGCACAAGTTTTACAGCCGAATCGATCAAGCAGAGGAAAATGTATCAGAAGTCGAAGAGCAACTTAATGAAATAAAACGAGAAGACAAGATTAGAGAAAAAAGGATAAAAAGGAATGAGCAAAGTCTCCAAGAAATATGGGACTATGTGAAAAGACCTAATCTACGCTTGATAGGTGTACCTGAATGTGATGAAGAGAATCAATCCAAGCTGGAAAATACGCTTCAGGATATTATTCAGGAAAACTTTCCCAACCTAGCAAGGCAGGACAATATTCAACTCCAGGTAATACAGAGAACACCACAAAGATATTCCTCAAGAAGACCAACCTCAAGGCATATAATCGCCAGATTCACCAGGGTTGAAATGAAGGAGAAAATACTAAGGGCAGCCAGAGAGAAAGGTCAGGTTACCCATAAAGGGAAGCCTATCAGACTCACAGCAGATCTCTCAGCAGAAACCCTACAAGCTAGAAGAGAGTGGGGGCCAATATTCAACATCCTTAAAGAAAAGAACTTTCAACCCAGAATTTTACATCCAGCCAAACTAAGCTTCATAAACGAAGGAAAAATAAAATATTTTGTGAACAAGCAAGCACTCAGAGATTTAATCACCACCAGGCCTGCTTTACAAGAGCTTCTGAAAGAAATACCACACATAGAAAGGAACAACCAGCATCAGCTTTCTAAAAAATACCAAAAAGTAAAGAGCATCAACATAATCAAGAATTTACATCAACTAATAGGCAAATCAGAGAGTTAACATTAAATGGCAGTATTAAACTCACATATATTATTATTAATTCTAAATTTAAATTGACTAAATCCCCTAATCCAAAGACAGACAGGCAAAAAAAAGCCAAAACCCATCATTATGCTGCATCCAGACCCATCTCACATGCAAGGATACACAAAGACTCAAAATAAAGGGATGGAGAAAGATTTACCATCTTTGGAGAGCAAAAATAAATAAATAAATAAAAAGCAGGAGTTGCTTTAAAGCAACAAAGATCAAAAGAAGCAAAGAAGGATATTACATAATGATAAAAGGATCAATGCAATAAGAAGAGCTGAAGATCCTAAATACATACGCACCCAATACAGGAATATCTAGATATATAAGACTTATAAAGAGACTTAGACTCCCACACAATAATAGTGGGAGACTTCAACATCAATATTAGACTGATCAGTGAGACAGAAAATTAACAACGATATCCAGGATTTGAACTCAGATCCGGAACAAGTAAACTTAACTAACATTTATAGAACTCTCCACTTTAAATACAGAAAATATACACTCTTGTCAGTACCACATCACATCTATTTACAGGTTTAAATGAAATATTGGTTGGTTGTTTGTTTGTTATTTTCTTCCCTCATTTTTTTTTTCATGTCTCTATTATTAAGCACAATTATAGGCATACCCATTTTTAGACTGCATTTTAGCCCAGGCAATAAAGGAACACCTCCTTCTCTCTCCCTTTTCCTCTTTCTCTTTCTTCCTCTCCTTCATTCTTTTTTCTTTCTTTCTTTCTTCTTTTTTTTTTAAGAAAAAAAAAAAAAAAGAAGAAGAAAGAAACTAGCCATGTATTTTCTGTCTTTTCTAGTCTACTGACCTTGACCTCTCAAGGATCTTCAGAATATCTTATCAATGGCTTTTTCTCATCCCATACTTGTGGAGATGATGCTAAGAAACACCAGTAGGAGTGTAGGGAAATGAGAAAGAAAAGATAATTGGAGCTTAATTCTGCTGGGGAACTCTCAGAGTCAATGTACAGCATAGGCTCAGAGTTCTTCTAAGGGGTGAAGAATCTGGCATATATATATATATATATATATATATATATATATATATACATATATATATATACCAACTGTAGTCATTCCTTGATTGAGGGTTGCTGCATTGGGGTGAGGATGAGGAAGCATTAATTTCCCTGCACTTCTGGCTTGACAGTGCTGAGGCAGAATAGGATCCAGCGACTAAAGGTTCTAAGACATTAGGAGTCAGGAGTCCTGCCCTGTGCAGTAAGAACTGAGAAGATATGGACACGACACTAAATGGGTCTGCCACAACCCTTCTTGGTCTCCACATCATATTTTACTCTGCCACCAACCCTTCCTTGAAGTATTCTCTTTCTTTGATTCCTGTCCTGGTACCCTAACCTGGTTCCTATTTCCATCTTTGCCCTCTCTTCACCTTTAATAGTTACTTAAAAAAAAAGAAAAAGAAAAAGAAAAAAGAAAATCCATTCTCTCAACAAAAGCAGTGGGTCATCTCCGTCACTCCATTGTCTAGAAAATGCCTACTAATTCTTTAGATGCAGGGCCATGTGTCTTCTGAGAGAATTTTTTATCCCAGATCACTATTTTTTATTTTTATTTATTTACACTTGGAATTTTTTACTGATGCTAAACTCTGTAAGGCCACTGTGTCTTTATTAATGCAGCATTAATGTCTAATTTGGTAGTAAAAATGTTGACTAAACAAACAAAAACCCAGCGATGAGTAAGTGGATGTACAAATAAAATACTAGGTAGAAATATGAATGCGAACTAATAATCCTTTAGCCAAGATTCCATTTAGCACATTTTTTAATTGCTCAAGTTAATAAAATACTTAAAAACCAATACGACAAGCACATGTCAACTTATGGGGTATTTTCTACAGTTGCAGTGCTTCATCAGGTGACTATTAACAAGTGAGATATGATGTTTCGCAAAGAGATAACAAATAGACACAGTAGTGAATGCAGTGAAGAGGGACACTAGAGCTGCATAGGAAACTTCGATTATTCAGAATCAAAATTTCAACTGTGTTTTCACTGTGCTATGTATATACATCTGTTTCAACATCCAGAGATTGACAACAGTACATGTGAAATGGAAATTTCATCCTAATTTGAAGACAGATCCTGTTCACTCCTCAACTGTGATTTCCACTCTAAAATGGCAGAATTTAGGAATCTCTGCTTTAAAACAGACAAGCAATTTAAAGGTTTTTCAGTTAAATATGCAGAACATTAAATAATTTAATAATACTTTACTTGGTTCCTTTCAATTCTAGGAATAATGACCTACATATTTCCTCAAGAGAATAAATGTTCTTTACATGGGACTGCCAAGATGATAGTTAACAGCAAGATTGGCAAATACAAATAACATATTTATGGCACTCTTCATTTTTCTTCATGTCCCCAGGTGGCAAGAAACAACATTTTCAGTGAAGAATTATTTATTATTTGGAAGATTCCTGCTTGATATTAGATCAATTTAATTAAGTGTGTTTTATGTAGAGGTAAATTCAGAATTTTATGCAGAACTATTGCTAACACTTTTATGCACAGTTCCTGTGATTATGAAAAGGCTGTCTTATCCCCACATTTGCACTTTCTTTAGTTCAAATAAGAAAAAGGCAGAGGTTGCTGAAATCAAGAGGGGAAAGTAAGAAGACAGCCCATCAAATATGCTAATGACATAGTTGGATTCAGGGTTTATTAATTACTGTGATGCTAAAGGCATTTCATTTGGGCTTCAAATTGAAATGGATTTTTTTTAAAAAAAGATTCTAAAACAATACTATCTTGTTTCCAGCCTGTCCATGTGGAGCTGTACATGTCCACGTACATGTCAGCTGAACTAGACTCTCACTCATAAACCAAGGCTTTGAAACTCCACTTTCAGTGGTTGCTGGTGATTTTGTTTCTCTTAGTAGGACTTTTCAAGCAAGATAATTATTCCATTGATAAGTGTTTCGGAAAAGGTGACAAAATGGCAAAACTTTTAATAGCAGCCTGATTTAATCAAGACTCAGATCCCAGCTCTTTTGAAGTGATTGGATTTATTACGTTGACACAGACGCCAGCTACAATTCTATCATACAGGCACGTGATTTCTAGGTACTGAGGGAAGTGATTATTATGATGCTTAAAATTCAAGGAACTCTAGAACAATGGAGCCAGCTATGAAAAAATGGATTTTTTTGCTGATTACTGTCATTCTTTGTTCAGGAAAGAAAATCTAGATACAACAGTGTTTTTATTATTATTAGATCAGAATTGCCAGTACTTTCAGTTATGAGAAATGTAACTTTTAACATATCACCTGTACTTTGATTTATGTTACTCCACTGTAGTTTGATTTCATACTGTGCATAATTCAACATAGAATTTTAATACAATCACAGAGTGATGAAATCAAGAACAAAATATAACTAAAAAGGAAAATGATTGTTCCTGTGGTCTCTGTTCCATACAAGTTAAAATATGAATTTGAATATGGGCTTCTGATAAGACACAAAGAAATGACTTGACCCTGGAAGATTCTGTATAATGCCACTGGATGAACACTGTTTTTCTGTGCATAGGAAATATGTGATTTCCTTTCAATGAAAACTTTCCTCAGAAAAAGATAAACATTAAAATTATGTCAATTTCAAAAACACTAATAGAGTTGGAATGGATAAGGACCCCCCAAATCCTTTCTTCTTTTATGTAGCTCTGAAACGATTCCAAGCAGGTACATTATTTGCTATCTGAGTGGCATAATGTTTTGCTATGGGAAGAACATTCTCTCTCTTCAAGAATGTTACCTCATACCTTATCAGACCATAAATGTAAATTATTGGTTTCAACTGCTGTACTCCAAAACACCTATAACCCCAGACTTTGACAAACACATTGAGAGCGTAGGCTGTGGCAGGGCTACTCTTGGCCAGTCTCTGAGCTATTCCCCTTAGTCCTGCCTGCCCACAACAGCAATGCTTGCTAGTGCCAAAGGATGTTGTGTGTTGTTCCAGATCTCCAATGTGTTGGCCAAATCATCGCTTCTGAGAACATCCTCATAGAAAACATGCCTCAAACTTTGATTAGGCTTTATAACCAAAGAGGCCTGCTTTCATCCTAACTGAGTAACTATACATAAATAATTAGCCTCTAAATGAAATTGGAGCTCACTATATGGCTTGAAATACCTCCTCCATCGAGGGTATTTCCTGTGAGATTTGGTCTCATTATTCTCCCTCTCTTTGAACACTGTGGGGAAAAAAAAAGTCTCTTTTTGTGACAATAGCCATGTAGGTTGTGAAATCATACTTTCATCACTTCTCTATTTTGACCATAGAAAACGTCTCCATAAAAGCTATAAAATACTTGCAAAAATGCTCAAAACCAACTTTTTTAAAACTCTAAAAGTTAACCAAAGACTTACAACTAGAGAGTCTTTACTCAAGAAAAACAGCAGAACTCCAGTAATAATAATGAGTTTGTCATATTTTAATGCCCTAATCCCAGGACCTTCTCCCTAGTTCTTTGGTAGCCTTGAAAAGCAATAGCTATCAAAGTGAAAAGCAGCAGTAGAAAGAAATGGGGATAGAGTTCCTTCAAAGCAATTCCCATGGTTTGCTGGAAATTCCCACTGATAAAACTTGTTTTCATTTGACCTGACTCAGACCTTCCCCAGTATGAACAGTCTTTTCCTGAGGGTGTTTTTGGAAATATTCAATGACAATTATCTTCACAGTTAGCTGAGGCAATGGTAACATTTGGGGCAAACAATAAACTAAACAAAATAATTTAAAAGAAAAAATGGGGAATTAGATATACATAGAGGACTTCAGAAAGCTATAAAATATTTCTGGGAATCTGGAAGATCACATACATATGCATGGCTATGTACATGCCCAGGACCTTCAGGCTCTAAGTAAGCAGTGTGTAAGCTCCAAAATGGAGTGATAATCTGTCTGCCTGAATGTTGAAGGTGTACTCTCACGTGTACATAGTTCTTTGGCAATGTCTGGAAAACCTATTAATTTAAACATTTAAGAATATATTTGCAAATCATATATCTGATAAGGGTCTAAATATCTGTTATCTAGAATATATGAAAAACTATTACAACTTAAAAATAAAAAGACAATCCAATTTTAAAAGAGGCAAAGGACTTGAATAGGCATTTCTTCAAAGAAGAAACACAAATTGCCAAAAAGCTTATGAAAAGATACTCAACTTCATTAGTTAATAGGGAAATGAAAATCAAAATCACAATGAAATAACACTTTATACAAATTAGGATGGCTATTGAAAAAAAAAGAAATAACAAGCATTGTTGAGAATGTTGAGAAGACTGAATTTATGAAGGCACGTAAAACTATAACTTATTAAGGAATAAATTACTAGTGGCAATGTAGTATGTGCAGGCACTTTGAAAAACAGTTTGGCAGTTCTAATAGTTAAACATACAGTTACCATATGACCCAGCAGTTCCACTCTAGGTATATAAAAAATAATTGGAAACATGCATTCACTGAAAAACTTGAACACAAATGTTCATAGCAACAGTATTCACAGCAGCCAAGAGTGGAAATAATCCAAATGCCCATCAATTGATGAATAAAATTTTATATCCCCATACAATGGAATATTGGTCATAAAAATAAAGTACTGATTCATGATACAACACAGATAAATCTTGAAAACATTATGCTAAATGAAGGAAGCTCTACACAAAAGGCTACATATATGATTTTATATATATTGAATAGGCAAATCCACACTGACCAAGAGTAGATTATTTGTTGCCAAGAGCTGGCCTGGGGGAAAAGGGATTCATAAATGACTGCCAAGGATATGGCCTTTCTTCCCAGGATGTTGAAAATGCTCTGGACACTGATAATGGTTGCATAACTTTGTGAATATATTAATGGCCACTGCATTGTATGCTTTAAATAGGTGAATTATACCTCAATAAAAATTACACTGATAACTTTTGTTCACTAAAGAAAAAACGAAATTCCCTTTGTTGTCAATTTTTATACACAATCAAAATAGCAATTAGTGACATGTCATAGTATTAAACAAACTTTCAGGGGAAATATTACCTTTAGGATAGTAGCAGCTCCCCGACCCCATAAAAAAAATCCTCAGCAGAATTTCAAAGTATATTTGCATTCTGATAATTCAAGTTTTACTACATTGTTATGGATAGAATCGAATCTTAGATTGAGTGAATATTTACATTAATAAGTATTTAAGATGTCAACATTGATTTGTGTCAGAGTTTACTTTTTAAAATTTCCTCAGTACATAGAAGAGCTCTATGAAGCTTAGGTATCTTTTTGAAACTTCTCTAAAATTTCACATTTTGTTGAAAGTTTGTATAACAAATTAACTTTACTAACAAACAAGAGGGAACTATAATGAGAAGATATACACATGCTTTGGTTTTTTGAAGCAGAAAAATGATGAGTAGTTGGATGTATTACTCAAGAGAGTTAAGGTTGAACCCAGAGTAAGAAATTAACATCCTACAGTAGAACAAGTAGGGAATTTTAGAGAATTTATTTCTCTGAAATTTAACCTGATATATTTATGCTATTTTGTTTACTAATTCATTTCTACACTAATTTATTAAATTATTGATTTGTTTGCTTCTTTTAATTTAGATATTTAACATTTGATTAATCATAAGTATTATTAAGTAACTAATAGTGCAAAAACTATTTAAATTGTGAATGCAGGATAATAAAGGTTGTAATTATTTTTTCATGTAATCATCGAACAAATCTAAGGCACCATGTGTAAATATTTTGTGATATAGCAATTCTCTATCTCTACTAAAGGAAATCAAATAAGGAAATACGGCGAGGATGGCTTTTCATAAGTAGTTGAAGAAAATGTTTGAGTAACGGTGAATATTGTTTTAAGAATTGTACATGTACTATATCCTCATAACAATCCTTAGAATACATGCTCATTATCACCACCATGTTGTATTTGGCTACTACATGAAAGCAGTGTTTTATGAAAAATAATGTTGTCTGGTACAGGTTATTTGTTAGAGAGGTTACAGAAAGAGCTGTTAGGGAGCCATTACAGTAATCTGTCATGCAACAGGGTTGGAATTATGTAAGTCAAATCATTATCCAAGAAAGATGAAATAGATTCAAGTGATTTTTGGCCCTTTTGAAATGCCTTCAAAATATGAAGTATTAAAATTATAAATTAAAAGAATTTCTTTAACTGGTCACAATCACCATTTCTTCCAGATTTCATATGCAATCACTTTCTCTGAGTTCATGCTTTGAATCATAAGATTTCCAGGCTGATATCTATTCCATTTCTCAATCCCCAATCTATTACCTTCTTTATTCACTTCATTTTAAGAAATCCTGTTGAGTTTACAAGGTCCGTAATTTAACTAACACCCTCACCATTACTTGTATCTCTCTTGCTTCTCTATATACTTCATTTCATTTCTCTGGTGGTTAAAAAACAAATACATAGCTAATTACTTTTATACGCATTATTTATGCCACCACCCCCACCCCTACTGTCAACCACAGGAGACTATACTGCTTCAGAAAGTTATGCAATAAGATAAATTGGTATCACTATAAATTCTTGTATGCCAACCTCAAAAATGCTCTTAATTTTCCAATTTTGCTCAAAATTCCTAGGATATTTCTTGGGTCAACATTCTTCACCTCCTAAAGAAGCTTTTTTTAAAAAAGCTAACTTTTTCATTATGAGTTTCTTCAACCGCATGCTGAAGTAGAAAGAAGCCATGAGTATCTATCACTTGCCTCTATAAACATGGCCAACCTTATTTCATCTAGTTGAACACATTGCTCCTTCACCGTGTGTTATTTTAAAGATAATGTCTTAGATTTTAACCCAGTAATACTTCAGAGAATACCTCTAAAATATCTGAAGATTTTTTCAACATATCCATGTATCATTGTTAACAAATAATAATTTGTTATTACCATTAAAGATTCATGTAAGATGAATAAAGTCCTTGATGATGATGACGGTATTACAGTTGGTTTGATCTGAGCTGGGATCCATATGAACTCCCAATATAGCATCTATAGGATATGTCTTTTGACTATAGATCCTCTTCCCTCTTTGTTTACCCTTACCATTTTGTTATTGAAGAATTAATTTGTCATGTAGAATCTCCATCCTAGAAATTATTGACTGCATAATTTTTTTGTTATTTAGGTTTCTTTATCCCCTGTTTTACCAGCAAACTGGCAGTTAGATTGAGGGACCTATTAGATTCAGCTCTATTTTGGGCAAGAATATATCAGAGGTGGTACTGTGAGCTTCCTATTCCTTTGTATCAGGAGGCACTAGTGTCTGGTTGTCTTCCTATGCATAATGTTAAGATTTGGCAGTGGGATCAGATGCTATAAGTCTGATCCACCCATTATAAATTTTCCCATTATCACTTCATGCAATTTTTGCTGCCATGGGTGGCTATTGTTTAAATCCATTATTTCATTAGTGTTTGCAAAATAGTGAAATTCTATTTCTAAAACTTATTCTGCTTTGAAGAAAAAGATGAGAAAAAGGAAAGGTGAAATGTGGTAGGAATGGGGTGTGGTATGGTTTGCATACACAAAGTCTATTTTATGTCACCAAACAGGTAAGGACTATGCTAGTAAATCCTCATCTTTAGTTAGTGAGAGCTAAAGGAAAACATGCACACATGTTAGAAAATAATCCTGCATGTTCTGCATATGTACCCCAGAACTGAAAGTGTAATATATATATATATATATATATATATATATATATAATATATATAACATATATATATAATATATATATATAATATATATATAACATATATTATATATATATAATATATATATATATTATATATATATATATATAAAATAAAGTAAGCAGCAAGTAGTAAAGTCATTAGAAAAAACAAAAAAGAAAATTATGTCCCTGTCATAATAAATATTGTATCGGTAAGTGCAATGAAAGGAAGCAGCAAATTCTATTTTGGAATTGCAAGTAGTTGAAATAGCTGAAAAAATGGATCACATGTATGTGTACATGTGAATATGTGGTGGTAAGTAGGGAGAAAGGAGGCAGAAAACGGAGCACTTTATTAGTTATATAAATTAGTTTAACCCTTTTTCCCCAATCGGCAGTGAAATGAAGAGATTTAAGCAAGAAGATAATAACAATGAAAAATTTTGTTGTAGGAAGATCACTTCTCTAGCAGTATGAAGGATGGACAGGAAGGAAAAATATTGAAGGCAGACCAGTGCAGTCATTATTACTGTTGCTGAAGTGGAAAATGATGAAGGCATGTACTCGCAGTAGTGGGCAAGACAGTCTTTTTATGTGCTTCTGGCCTGGCACTTGTTAAACTCTACTATAACTGTCTGTTTTCTGCATTGAACTACAATATGTATTAAGCACAGTTGATGGGAGCAATCTGCCCTGGGTACAGGCAATAGGGGTAGATAATTTTAAAACGGCAATAAAACCAACTATAAATTAATCTGCTTTTTATTATCACTATGCACTGGCAATTGAAAACAATGTGAATGTTAAACTCCTTCTCCTCTCAAAAAAAAATTTTTTTTTTGGTGCAAGTTCTAATTAACTTATTTCTTTTCATTAGTTTTAATTGATCAGTTTCCATTTCGTCTTCTTAAAGGCATTTTAAAAGGAACTTAATTTGCCTCGACCTTAGCGCCCTGCTGCTGCAACTGGAGACTGCAGAAAAAGACTGGGTGGGTATAAAAAGAATTTACTCATAAGAATATGACCTTGAATATGAAGATTATGATAAACCAGCATTACTAAAATCTTCAACATAAGAATGACATATTCATTAAAACTTTGAAATATATTCAATAATATTTTTGTGACTTTTTTCTAAAAAAGCCTCATCTGCTAGTTATCTAACACATTTAAACTGAAAGACTTGTCTTTTTCCTTGCACAGTCCCCTTTCAACGTCCTTATTTTTACAAATCCAAATCCTTTTCTTTGAAGTCCCAAGTCACATTACACTTCCACCAAAAATCTGTCTTTCCCTCTAAATCCATGTAGCAATATTTGTGTTTTTATTACAGCCCACCCCACTGTCTACCCTGTATCATTGTCATTGTGTACACATCTTATGGTTGAAATTAAACCCATAAGCTCTTATATGTCTTTATTATTGCTGTATCTTTGATATATCTAATAAAGTACCTAGCCCATGGGAACATTCTAGAAATATACATAAATTTTAATTCATTTGTATAGAAAATGTACATGATTTTTAAGATTCTTTCAACTCTGTAGTTATCTGATCTTTTTAACCCCTGTATGTAATGTTTCACAGTGACTATTTTTAGGACTATGGAATGGAAAGAGGGTGATTTGAAAATAGATTTGATGTTTTAGGAATTTACAGGAAACTTTTTCAAATTTCATCCTTTTATAAATGAATATAACTGTGCTTTGGTAAAATTTATGTAATAATCTAAACTACAAATCACTAATATATCAGGTCACAATTTATGTTTACTGTATGCCAAACTAAAAAGAAACACTGTAGAAGAGAATAAATAGTTTTCTGGCCTAATCACTGCATCTCAAGCAGGAGATGTCAATATCACATTCATCCAAATTGGAACAAACTGTGAAATATTTTTAAGATATTCATTTGAGTAATCTCTCTGTGAGGGATTAGGAATGTAAAATCAATGAATGAGATTTGGCCTGGAAACACTGTAAAATGGCTTTTAGCATGCCTAGAGGGCAGGAAGCGTATCTATCAAGGGCTGTTAATGATATTCTTGCATTGGAAAGGCTGTTTGTTAATTTGCCAAAATTATCATACCCACTGTGTGCAGAAACTTTCTACTCATTATTTCTCACATTCAAAGAAAAGTAAGATGTTAACCTATATGAAACATCTTTCAATCTAAATTAAGAGACAAATGTACATCATTACCCTTATATAAGACATAAATGATAGGTACAGAAAGGATGTTTTTAAAGTGATCTGAGATATCTGAGAATGAAATGGTTGGTAATTCTGTCTGATAAATTAAAGAAAGCTTTGAAGAGTGGTGTCATTTGAATTAAAACATATAATATGTGTAGAATTTCAAAAGGTGGATGAAGAAGTTTGTATGTGTTTGGGATTTAGGAGAGCCGGGGATGATATTGATTTTAGGATATAGGTAAAGTAATGGCAAGTCAATAGTGATTGGTGTGCAGAGTTTGCATCTAGATGTGAAAGCATTGGTCAGAACTATGGTAGATTGCAAATGGTCACAAAATCTTTGCTGCTCTTCCCATGAAGAAGTAGAGGTATTTCCACACCCCCTTTAATTTTGAATGGCTTGCTTTGGCCATCCCAAATAGAATACAGAGAATATGATGTTTGAGTTCAGAGCTATACCTTCAGGGACTTGAACATGGTTTTGTACATTGCCACAATGTGAATAAATCTGAGCTAGACTATTGGAGGGATGTATGGAGAACTGGGTCACTGCGATTGAAACATGTCAATTGCCAAACATTCAATAAGGACACTATAGATTGTTCAGCCCCTGCCAAATAACCGGGATTATCCAAGTGAGTAAGCCCACATGAGATCTATGGAAGAACAGTGCAGCTGATCTCAGGACAAATAGCCAACTTACAGAATTGCAAGCAGATAATGGCTTTTTTTTTTAAAGTCATTATGCGTTTGAGTGGTTTGTTGCCCAGCAAAGGTAAACTGATATGGAGTCACTTTATTGAGAGCCTATATTATGGTCTATACAGTATTTGAATTTTATTCTATGGGAAGTGGGAAGCTTAAAAGAACTAATGCAATTGTGTCCACTTCTCACCAACCTGCCACAGCAGAGTTTATCTAAATTTTTTTTTTTTTGTCCTGGTATTTTAACTAAAGAGAACACACTTTTATTGGGGTTTGTTTTGTCTGCACCTATTGGTGTTTCTGGGTTACTATCTTCATTTGTTCAAGTTTGGGATGTATGATGCAAAAATAAATCTCAGGGAACTTACCTACCCCTAGCTAGCCTTTCCTCTTACTATATCCCTAGCTAGCCTTTCCTCTTACAATATCCCTACCTAGCCTTTCCTCTTCTTTCAGCCTTTCTGAGTCCTACCTTTTTTGTATATAATGTAAAGGGATTTAATTACACTTAGTCGGAAGAGTAGGAAAAGGTAGTCTACTCCATTTTTCCAGAATCAAAAATGTCACACTTCACTTCTATGTTTTTTTCTCTCATTTTATTTAGTACTAAATATTTCCATTTAAACTAGCAATGGCAACACATCAGGTTACAAGTTCGATATCTACTGTGTACCAAACAAAATGTAAAGCATATGGGGGAGAATAAATACTCAACTAAAGTGCCTGATTCCAGTCTTTTGATTTGTTGTGATTGTCAGGTTTTATCTACTGGATCTTTGGAAAGGGAGTTTTATACACGAGTTTTAGCCCAACTCACCATTAAATTTGGTGTCTCCTTTCCTTAAAGAAAGAGTCCCCATTCTAGCTGCCTCCCTTGATCCCTTTGTAACCCAAATAGAGGCCAGCCAGGTTTTAGCCTCTGGGGAAAATATGATGGTTTGGGAGAATCAGACCCACTGTAAGCTTCCTTCCAAATGCAATAGCTGGTCATTTGCATTTCTTGAATTTGCTGCTGACCTTTAAGACAAATTCTTGGTGTATGATAAGCGCTCAAAAGACCATAGTTGAAGTGGGCTCCCTTCTATCTTATGGCTCAGAACTTTTATTCTAATTTAGCAAGAAGGACTATAAGAATAGACAATTATCATTGGCCTCCCTTATCTTACAGTATAGAGATATGAGCAGATAATATAGTTCCCAGTTACCAATTATTTCCACCGCAATTTGATTTGAACTATTTTATTGGGAAAAAACCAGAGCAGGGTGTGAGGTTTTTTTCAGATTTATTAGTTGATTCCTCACCATTTGCAGCTGGACTTTGTGTCACAAGGGGATCCCTTGTACAAGTTAAATTTCCTAGGCTGCTTAGCTAACTGGCTCCTACTTATATTGGGAAGAGGGAAGGTGCTGATGTAAAATTAGGATGTGGGGAAAGTGGGAAACTAGGGTAATGTTCTCCCTCTGTGCTTCATGAAGCATCTTTGAAAGTGATTGTGACTCCTTAGAGGCTATAGTTCTTACCAAACAGCTTGCCCACCAGTATTACAAACTTCCCATTTGATAGTGCTGGTTCCTAGACTCCAGTAAGACAAACACCTTCCTTTTTTCTCTCCAGCTCCAGTAGTGGTGGTGATGCTTTCTTTCAATTACATCATTTAAATGTTTTCTATGGAATTATGCCCCTTTATTATCCCAATCATACCTCTTTACTATCACTATTATCCCTAAGATACAGATAGTATGTAGTACAAGTGGTATTTGAGCTGTGGCAACCTGACTGCCAAGCTTTATCCTCTCACCAGTGTGTTGCAGCTACATCAAGCCATGCTGGGACTGTCAACCTTCCCAAAACAAAATGCAGAAGTTGAGAGTAGCTGCTTGTCTAAAATCTGATTGACAATTCAAGGTAAATAATAGACATTAGTTTCCTTTAATAGTCCACTCTAGGTGATATTTTATATAATGGTACAGTAAGAAATCTAACAATACATCCAAAATGGAATGTGAATTTTTTTAAACTTTGAGTTGATAATGCTCATCTTCTTACATTGTGCTAAAAGAAATAATACCACAAATGCTGCTCAACTTCCCTTTTGACTAACCACAGAGGAGAATGAGTTCTTCAGTTTTAAAGATACTTTTACCCTCTCTCAGCCTTTCCTTTAGTGAAATTTCATGATGTTACACATTTCCTTCTGTGGAGATGGCAAGCCAAATTATGTGGCTTATGATAAGAAAGCTTCTTTCTACATGTAAAATCAGGAAGAAATCATTTTTCATAAAGCCTGGCCTTTTTGTTTGCTATTGCCATTTTTGTGCCTTGATCTGTAAGAGGTAACTTACTAGTTGTTTCTGGAGAAGATTTCAATCTGGTTGCGAGCTAAAATAACATTTCAGTGTATTTTCAGATGAGGACTTTTTCTCTTGTGGGCTAAATGTTTATCAATCCGTACCAATACTATCTGGATCTGATTCTATCTCCATTTTCAATTATGTTTAAACTTGTCAACACTAAGTCTGAACAAATCATTCTACGGCTTAGGGTTTTAAAGGAAAACTGAAAACAAGATAGCAGTTGAATATTTTTCAAGAAGAGTCAATAGAAATCAAGATATTATAATACATTTTTCTTTTTTTAATAAATACATAAAGCTCTTTACCATTTCCCTCTATTATTTTGATTAATGCAGTAATAAGATCTTTCAAAGCATCATTATTCCAATTTTCACAGCCTGATGTAAAAGACTCATTTCACAGTAATAATCATGGCTAGCATTAATAAATGAATGTTGATGCCATAAATAACAGCATAAGGCATATTTACACCATCTTAACATACATAAACACCATACATATACACAAAAAAGTCACAGATCCAGAACAAAGAAAATTCAATCTCCTAGACAACTTACATTTATAGGCTTTGCCTAAAACATTTTTTTTTTTGCTGTTTTTTTGTAATTTTTTTCTTTCCAAGCAACAAACAAATCTCCCCTATTTCTTGTGATTTATTTGTAACATTGTGCTCATGCAAAAATAATACTTGTTTTATTGCATTAACATTTAGACAGTTTTAGATTTGGGTCCTATCACCATCGTCTAAAATTTTACTTTATGTTGCTTCATCCATATATCATTTTAGTTGGTATTATATGATGGTTTGTTTTTGTTGAGTTACAAAATGACAAACATGTCCAGTTGACCAGAGTTTAAAAATCAAGATTCTAAGCTTGACATGCACATTTTACTTTCATTCTTGCAAAATGGTTTGAATCAGATACTCCATTTTGATTTAACATTTATTGATTTATTTGTTTCCTTTTAAATCATGTTTCTATAAACAACAACAACAAAAGAATAAAATAAAATACTGTCCCACATCCACTAATCACAACAAGGAAGAGCAGCAAGGATCACACTGACCATTGTTAGGACATCAGTCAGGTGGTGACACTGTAGTAAACATTGAATGTCATCAAAATACTGCAGGAACGTGATAATTACTATAGCCCATACTTCTGCAATAGTTCAGATTGCCATTGGCGTTTGCGCTCTGGAAAATAATCTGGAATGTGGATTTTTTTAAAATCCTGAATACACTTTTTCATTTCTTCTTCCACACTTAGCTTCTCACAGACTTTCTTTTTGGACAGATTTGTTTCCCGGGACTTGCTGATGAGTGTCTGAAAAAGTTCACTGTTTCTGCGTTTATCTGGTGGAGGCATCCATTGCACAGGTGCCTTTTTAGAGGGGCGATCCAATGTTAAGGTGTTAGGTTGGTGAGCTGTTGCCTGCTGGGCACTGGACGGGTTGTCCTGGGGAGTGCTTGCCTCTGAATGGCTGTCACAACTGGAAGTGGAGAGCTCATTACAGGAAGTCCCACTTTCACTTCCTTTGTCAGTGACTTTGTCATGTTTCCTATCTTCATGTTCTTGTTTAGGTGACACTATTTTCTGAGGTGGTCCTAAAATGGAGAAAAAAAAATAAAAAGAGTAGTTGAATAAGAAGTATGAAGGTAAAATTAAACAAACTCTATATTTTCTATTTTAAACCAAGAACATGTATCTTAACAAAAATGATGCTTGTTGCACTAGTCTATGTTTGTGTGATTAAATACAAGACCTAGGGTCTTTAGCATACACTGAAAGATGCAACATGCTGATTAATTATTCATAACAATAAAGTTTGAGAGATTTGTTTAATGAGAATTTCTGCCATAGAGGCCATCAATAACTTACTGAAAAGGTGATTTTTGTTATTTTAATTTCTAGTTCCTGGAATATATTTAAAAAGTAATGGTTTGTTAGCCTTCTATTTGTTTTGTTAGACACTTAGTTCATTTCTGTTCTAATCACTGTACTAGGTGTCCTTTCTATATATATTCTGCCATTGTAAAAGCAAGAAAGTAATATTGTTGTATTTTACAAGGCTGCAGTATTCTCCACTGCACAGAACTACAATCATATCATTTATGCTTCCAAAGGGAAGGCTAGTTTAAATCTTATTTTAGTCTCTTAATCTTGTTTCCTATTTCCTTAAAGAAAATTATGAAACTGCCATAAGATATATAGGGGCCTAATATTATGGTGTGAAAATATAGTTGAAAGGCGGTATTCTCTTAAAATTTAAGGCCTAACATTTGAGGTAAATTACCTAGGAAGACAAATTTCAGAAAGTGATTGTTTGCCAAGATAATTATTTCAAATACCCAAGGTGTTTCCAAGAAGAAGCATATTTTATTCTCTTTGACTGCACTGTGGGATTAGGATCTCCATTTAACATTTATTAAACACTACCACACACTCAGAACTATTATAAAACCTCGATTAAATGGAGCCTAACAATTCAGTGATCTAAGTTACTCAAATCTTATTTTTTTCCTTAGAGTCAAATTTTTGAATGAGTTGTATTAATCAGAATCAAGAGGAAGTCATCAGTGTTTTAAAACAATTACCCAGGGGTTCTATTGTGCAGCCAGGCGTGAGAACAACTGGTCTTATTCAGAGGGTCTAACTTTGGCTGCATACTGGAATCACCTAGAAAGCTTCAGATTATTGATACCTTGGAACCAAGCCCAGACCTCCTGATTTAATGGAGTGCCACCTGACCATCAGGCCATTTAATAGATCACGGCAATTTCAATGTGCAGCCAAGGTTATGAACCATTGATCAGTCTAATGTATATGAAATTAGTTAATAACAAATAACCTTCTGAGTAGTTGATATTACTCAGAAGTATTAAGAAACAAAACTCTGCTGGTTTCTAACACTGACTTTTCTATTTAAAAATTAGAAGAAACATGTCAATGCCAAATATTTGGTTAAAGATTTTTAAAAGCTTTACAACATTTTGGGATGGTGGAAATATTCTTTCTCTTGATTATGGTGTTGATTATGTTATTGTATACATTTGTAAAAACAGATAGAATTGTATACCTAAAATGGGTGAGCTTTTCTGCATGTAAATTATACATTGACCAACCTGACTCCCTCTGCTGAAAAACAACAAAGAAACTTAAAGTATATATGTCTCTCTCTCTCTCTGTACACACGCACACACACACACACACACACACATACAGACACACACGCAGACACACACACACACACACACACACACACACATATGTATGTATTTCAGGGAAAGTCTTCAGCAATATTTCAAACTTCCTTTGTCTGCAATATGGTAAAACCAGAACAAGTTCTAATGCTTATAATTGCTTAATAAGGAAGTGCACTATTATATTTCAGAAGTATTTGCAACCAAAGATTTAAATAATTGTTGGGTTTTATTTGTTTTAAGCCTCTGCCAATTTACATTTACTGTCAGGGAAATGTAAATTTGAGATGGTGTGGAGAAAATGCACTGCTAACACTCTGTGCTGGACTTACCCAGATCAATTCTCTATTCTCCTCTGTCCAGAGTGGCTGATGGGTATGGACTATGTTCTTAAGCTCCCTTGCCTTCTGGTTTTCAGTTGGATTCAGTCAACACCAAAGATTAGCAAGACAACAACCTAACCCCGCCCTAGTCTGAGGAATGTGGTGATCTGGTATCCCTGGACCAAGAGACACAGCCCAATCAGGAAGCTCTCTCTGTCTCCTTTCCTTTTCTTCTCCTTCCCTCTTTCTCCACCCCCTCTTCAAATTTCAATAAATTGAGGCTCACAGTTTTAGGCCTACAGGTGTTAATATGGTTTGGCTGTGTCCCCACCCAAATCTCATCTTGAATTGTAACTTCCAAAATTCCCAAGTGTCATGGGAGGGAACCAGTGGGAGGTAATTGAATCATGGGATCTGGTCTTTTTAATGCTGTTCTCACAATAGGGAATAAATCTGGGACCTGATGGTTTTAAAAAGAGGAGTTCTCCTGCACAAGCTCTCTCTCTCTTTGCCTGCTGCCATCCATGTAAGACATGGCTTGCTCCTTCTTGCCTTCCACCATAATTGTGAGGCCTCCCAAGCCATGTGGAACTTTAAGGCCTCCCCAGCCATGTGGAACTTTAAGCCCATTAAAGTTCTTTTTCTTCCCAGTCTCAGGTATGTCTTTATCAGCAGAGTGAAAATAGACTAATACAGGTATTAACCATGCAGGTACCATAACTAATCTTAGGGTACTGCCTACACTGGTGTAAACTGTCCCATATTAAGTGCTCTTAAATATCCCAGCCAAGTGTGCTTTCTCTCTTCCTGGGTTTCTGACAGACCCACTCTATCAGACCCACTCTGGCCACCAACTGTCTTCTGCATTGAGTAGAGGGATGTTACTTGAAGAATCAGTTTTTAGTGGCTCCAGATTTATGAGGCAATAAAATTTGAAAATAAATAGGTTTGGAGTCCTACTGACTTGAATTTAAATTCTGGCTCTCCAGAAAACACTAGCCTTGTGGCTTTGAACAAGATACTTAACTCCTCTAAGCATTAATTTGTTCATCTATAATACCAGTAAAATTACTTTCCCCATAGGAGCATTTTAAGATTAAGTAAGATATCATGTAAAAGGATCTAGTATAATTATTCTCAACAATGAGAGCATATCAAGGTATATCAGTGGAATTTTTGAATGTATATATGTCATGTACATCCCTAGAGGTTTCTAGTTCAGTGTGAAGGGCTGTTATGCATGTATTTCTATGAAGCTGGGAATGGTGGCGGAGATGCAGTAGCTCTTTAATCACCGTTATGGCTGAATGTGCTCTCAAGCAAGCATGAAATTCAACACCTAATACAACATAGGATATAAATAAATGTAGGGGTTTTTCTAACCTTTCTGTCAATATTTTGGTATACTTTAACCAAAAGCACCTATCAAAGGATTTTCATTCCCAATAATGATTAAAGGATTATACTGCAAATATCTGAGCAAACCAACCTACATTAAGGATAAATAGGTGATGAAAAAAATAACTTTCCATTTATCGGCAGGGCAATAGAGCATTAGATAGAGATATCCAAGCAGAAAAGCAATCATATCAAAGTGAAAGTGCAGAAAGAGAGTACTAGACACTACCAAAGTAAATGCCTTATTTTATTTGTTTTTATTCACTGGGAGGAATTAACAAATGCTTAATGACAACAGAATAACATTTGTGCGATGAAAATGAATTGGTCTTGCAGTGCAAGATAAATTAGGGAAGCCCTCTTTGAAGAAGGGTTCAATGAGTTCAGCTGAGAATTTTGTATCCACTGTGTGCCAGACACAGTGCTAGGTTCTGGAGGAGACACAAGTATGGATAAGATAAGCTCTCTGCCTGATGAAGTTCACTGGCTTTCTCTAACTCCAAGTGGGTGAGGACAAAAAGATGCAGAGAAGAAGATTTTACACGTGGCCAAGGATCCCTAGAATTTTCTGGGAAGATGAACTAAGATGCATTCCACACCAAATCAGTCTAACTGAATTTCCCACACTAGCTTTTTTTGTTTTTTCACATTTTACTTTTCAACTATTTTTCAATTTTCTTTGCCACCTTTAAAAAAGTCATCTATATCCCTTTCTTTTCTTCCCTCTTGTCTTTCCAATGACAAATAATATGGGTCAGAAATAGAGCACGGTCAGAAATAGAGCCTATTATAGAATAGTATTTTATAATTATAAATGTTAAAATGCTTAAGATATTTTAGAATTTCTTTTTGTAGACTTCAATAACTATGAAGAAAAGGGGGTCCTGAAATTACTGTGATTCTAAGAGCTTTGAAAATAAAAAGAACTTTAAAAATAGTTATACACATTATTAAAAATTAACAAATATATAGTAATACATAGTAACATATATAATGTATTCATGTTATATGTCTTTTATATTTTATATATATTATATATATATTATATATATTATATATATTATATATTATATATATTATATATATTATATATATATAATATTATATATATTATATATATATAATATATATATATTCATGTTTTGCTAATCCTATTTAATAAGACATCTTTAGGCAAGGTGGACCCCCAATCAGACCAAATAGATTCAGAGGTTTATATAATGACTTAAAAGAGAATGCTTAGCTTTATTTTGTGTACATCTTTGAATGTATAGAGTAATATGAGAGTTCTCTGTATAAATCACTAGTGATCACTAATAGTCTTCTTTTCGTTTATGCTAGCAGTTTTTATTGCTATTCATTTAAGCATACTTTAAATAACTATTGATAACTTAGTGGATTTAAATTGACTCTAAAATACAATAACTTAAACTGATTTAGCTGCTTTTTATGACATGAAATAGAGAAAAATTAATTAAGTAAATAATAATTTACTCTAGTTGCCCTGTTTCTCACGGATGCCTGCTAATTGTAGGCTTCCAGGATAATTTAAAACTTTAGTTTTATATTATTTTATTCAGTGGTCCAAAGCCACTTGACATGCTTTAAGCACCACATGAATGATAAACATCGCCAACTAGTGAATATATAGGAACAGCATGACTATTAGAAATGCCTCTGTGTCTCTTCAACTAGTAATAGAATCAGATATATACCTGAAAGATCTTTCCGAAAGCATTTTGCCCTGTGAGTTAGGGCACCCAAAAAACATGATTTAAAAGGAAAATGTAAATGTGTTTTGATGGCCTCATCAGCTAGGATTTCTTCCATCATATAAATAACTAATTACCATTTATTTATTTATTATTTATTTATATATATTTTTTGAGATGGAGTCTTGCACTGTTGCCCAGGCTGTAGTGCATTGGTATGAACTGGGCTCACTGCAATCTCTGTCTCTTAGGTTCAAGCAATTCTCCTGCCTCAGACTCCCGAGTAGCTGGGACTACAGGAATGTGCCACCACACCCAGCTAATTGTTTTGTATTTTTGGTAGAGACGGGGTTTCACCATGTTGTCCAGGATGGTTTTGATCTCCTGACCTTGGAAATCATCACCATTTATTAAAGTGTAAGCAAAAGATTAGTGAATAAGCAAGTCTCATATTAGCTTAAAATTTATCTGTTAAAAAAAAGAGTTAATTATTTGAAAGAGTTAGATAAATAGATACACCTAGCCTTTCAAATACTGGAACAATTAATCAACTTCTCATTTGGTTATTTGCTATTAAATAAGCTAGGATATCTATCCAGGAATGCTCCATCCATTGAGCATTTGTCTATGGCAAATATAGTGTTAACTAGGAGAGCTGAAAACCAGCTACCTAGGTCATGCCTCTCCAATATTATTTTTGAAGAACACTCAGTATTCATACATGCACACACACAGTTAGACACATTTATTATGCTGACATTTTTTCATCACTGGGGGAATAATCATGGAAGATCTGGGTTGGAGCCTGGCTCAGCTACTCCAACCAAGCAGTACTTTTTGTTGGTCATGTAACCTCTGTAATATTTGGTTCTTCTTGGTTTACATTTTGGGGTTGCTCCCTAAGTTCTTCTATGTTCTAAATGATGTAATGATAGGAAGAGATTTTCCAAGATGTAAAATTCTGATCAAATATTAAGCATTAAAAGGTTAACGTGAATAGAAACTGCCTCAGAGCAAGGAAACAAATTCAATTACTACTACGGTATTTTTTTAAAAATTATGGGTCGAGGATAACTTTCTGCAAGCTTACTAAGTGTAGTTCTAGAAGACATTATTAATTTATGTTTGTTTAATTACATCTATTTTTACTGGTGAATTGCCAGCAAAGAGGATGGTACTTAAGGTCACATCGTGCAGACTGCCTGGGTGCACATCTCAGTTTAAAAACTTACTAGATTTGTTATTCTGGGCAAGTTGCCTACTTTCCTTGGGCCTCAGTCTCCTCATGTTTAAACTTCAAATAGTTTTAGCTAGGATTAAGTAAACTAACATATATTAAGTATTTTAAATCAGTCTGGCATGTATAAATGCCAAAAAATGCTAATTGTTATTATTCAGTGTAAATATCCATGTGCTAATTGGCCATGACACAGTCAATTTGTTCACTTGAATACTGAGAGTACTGATTGAACAACTGTAATGTTTCCACACTGATCCAGGGTCTGTACATAACACCTATGCACATATGAATTGCAGACAGGTCTTATAGTTTCTTTAGTTCTCAAATTTTTATCAATTAAAAATGAAATTAAAATGGAAATATCTAGTCAGATGGCTTTGGTAAGAATCAAATGAGATAATATATGTGAAGGCAATTTGTAAGCTGTAAAGTCCTATACAACGCAAATCTATCATTTACATATGTAGGCTATGAAATATTAAATTTTTATGTTCAAAGGGAATTTATTTAAGAAAATAAAATGCAAAGGCCCTGCTATAAGTTATCAAAAATGTGTGAATTAATGCCAGTAATAAAAAACATTATATTAAGTAAAATGGAACAAATGGAAAATATCACAATGGGCCCAAACTTGTAAAGCAAAACAGAGCTTTTGATCAATTCCCTTGGGTTTTATTATATTAAAATAGAAAAGAGGAAAAGATAGATTTTCCCAGTCATTTGAATAGATAATAAGGTACAGAAACTAAATGTCAATATTTTTGTCTTTAAAGAGGATACATGATTTCTGGGTAGTTCTGGGTGTGGACATGTTTGTAATAGTATTTCCATAGTTTTTCCTTGAATACACAAGCATTTCCAAATGAAGTATATGTATACAGCTGCATACTTGAGAAAATCTTTTTATTTTTATCTCTTTACCTGCCCAGTGATGATAAAAAAAAAGGATAGGTATGTAAAATGTGTCCAACAGTCACAATTCCTAGAAGGGAAATTATCCTTTAATAGTAGTAAACTCAATGATGTGTGAATGGTTATGTGGTACTTAAACAGAATGAACCAATCTATCTTAAATGTTAGCACCACATGTTTCTAAGTATGAAGCACTTAAGTCAAAAGGGAAAAACTCCATTTTGATTGGAGAAACATCTGCTGAGCGCCTACTATGTATAAGGCATAGTGTTAGTTACAAGGGTGGGGACACACACACATGTGCACACACACCTGCACAACCACAGTCCCTGACATCAAGTAGTTCAGGATTGGGATGACAAGTGCAGATGAAGCTAAAGTGTGAATAGGGCATGGACAAGGGAGCAAGGAGTAAAATAAAGAGAGGCTGATTTGTGATTGGAGTGAGCTAAGGAGTGGGGTTATTTTAAATTAATCAGTAAAACTGCCATGCTGAATGGAAACTTATAGGTCATATAGGAGATTTGTTCATCTTAGAGTAGAAGATAAATAATTTAAAATTAATTTATATGTGAGAAAAATTGAACTCATTAATATTTTTTCTTTTTTAAAAGTTATAATATTTTAAGTTCTGGGGTACATTTGCAGAATGTGCAGGTTTGTTACATAGGTATACACGTGCTATGGTAGTATGCTGCATCCATCACCCCGACACCTATGTTAGGTATTTCTCCTAATGCTATCCCTCCCCTATTCCCCCACCCTCTACTATCCCTTCCCTAATCCCTTCCCCCAACAGGCCCTGGTGTGTGGATGTGTGATGTCCCCCTCCCTGTGTCCATGTCTTCCCATTGTTCAACATCAACTTGTGAGTGAGAACATGCGGTGTTTGGTATAATGTTCTTGTGTCGGTTTGCTGAGAATGATGGTTTCCAGCTTTACTAATTTAGTTATGTTTTCTATAATCTCCATTAGCATTACTTAGCCAATTTTATGGTTGAAATAGAATAACAAAAGAAAAGAAAGAAGTGTGACTTGAAAAGAGAAACATGGTCATATTCCTTTTTTCATCCTGACATGGTCATCACCAACCCACTCTTCTGATACTCCCTGAATTTGTTAATTTTTATCATATGTACCTACTCATAGTGTGCCTCTTAGTCTTTAACTGTAAACTCCTCAAAGGCAGAAACTTTGCTTTTTTTTATTCTCTCATGGTGTCTTGATCAGAATAGTTGCTTAACAAAATTAGTAAAATTATCTTCATGCCTCTGAGTTTCTATAGTATTTACTACTAACTATACACCTACTTGGGAGTTAGCATTTAGCATCTTTTAGGTTAGTAAATATTCATTTCAATGTTCATAGAGTAGTAAGAATGATCCCACCCCCCACACATAAAAATTGGTCCTAAGGTCACACTTCTGGTGTCCCATATTCCTCAAAGAGTTTACAACTTCCATGAGTGATTATATGGAATCTTATGTTTCCTTCTATCACTCAGACAGTTCAGGAGCCTGATTTGTATTATCACTGAATAAACAAAACTATAATAGTAAAGTGCATAAGCAAATGTAATACAGCATAAAAAAAGAAATGTCAGAGAAAATATATTTATTTAGTGAGACATAAATTAGAAGAGGTGTCCAAAAAGAATCTTATTGCCTTCCTCTCATTCTACAAATCAGTATCTTCCTATGACTCAGTTATTTCTGCAAACCATACCCAAGGTCACCTTCGGCTATCCAGTAGATTCATCTCTTATTTTCAATCACTTGCCGTGTCTTATCAATGCTACCATTACAGCAGCCCTTGAATCTATCTATTAATCTCTGTTCCAATTTCTACCACCTATGACAGTTTCTCATTATTTCTCACTGCATTTCCTAACCAATTCTCTGACTTCACTTTAGTCCTACTTCAAACTATTCTCAATGCCATTACTAAATAAATATTCCTAATAAACCTAATTCCATTAAGTATATCCTTTTGCAGAAACCTTCTAAATAGTTTCTCTACACATAAGATAAAATTTGATTATAACATCTTGGTTTGGAAATTATCTTCAGTGTAACTATCTTCATGTCATGCCCCCATGACAAATAACCCCAGCCCATCTGTTAGCGCTCCCCATTTGCTTCTAGTGAATGCCTTGTTCTACCAATGATTGCTTCTTTTTCTCTGGTCTGTATTCTTTCCTTACCCATGCTCCTTTTAGCTATCCTTCAAAGCCTGTTCCTCATGTTGCTTTTAGCATAAAACTTCTCATGATCATATTTGGATGTAATTCCTTGTGATTACCTGCTCTTTTAATAATCCATAGTTCTTTGTTTGAATCCATCTCAAGGTACTGAACCTACTTTGTCTTAAATAATAGTTATTTCTACACTCAGTTTAACTTTCATCCCTGTGTTCTGCCCCACAAAACACACACAAATACACACACAAAACACACACACAAAACACATACACACTAATATAATTGACATGAAAGGAAGGCAGGAAGTGCTGGATGGAGAAGGGCAGGGTCCCTAGAGAGGTCTCCAGCCTCGGGCCTGTGCCCGCAGACCTAGGTAAAGGCAGGCACTCCTGTTTTCGTGCCTAAATAATGCATTTTTCAAGACGACTCCAGCCTGTCATGTCCCCATCCTGTGCCTATAAAAACCCCACTGACACGAGCAGCTGCACATCAAGAACACACCGGCAAAAGAGCACATACGTGGCAGGACATTGAGAGGAGCAGAGGAGCAGAAGAGCACACCGACAGGCACTGGAAGATGTCAGTGGGACATCAACTGCTGGAAAGATATGGATGCTGAGGGGAATTTGGCCACAGCAGCAGAGGGGAGTTGGGCCACCTTACTCCAGGCCAAAACCACCTCCCACTCTGTATCTCTGCTGGCTCCCCATCCATATGCAGAGAGCTACTTCCAACACTCAACAAAAACTTGCACTCATTCTCCAAGCCCATATGTAATCCAATTTTTCTGGTATACCAAGGCAAGAACCCTGGGATAGAGAAAGCCCTCTGTCCTTGCGATAAGGCAGTGTCTAATCGAGCTGATGAACATAAGCTGCCTACAGATGGCAAAACTAAAAAAGGGCACTGTAACATGCCCTCTGGGGCTTAAGGAGCTGTAGACACGCACCCTTAGATGCTGTTGTGGGGTTTGAGCCCACGCTCCCCACAATCTGCCCAACTGCATGTTCCCCCTAGGAGCTCTGAGCAGTAGGGCACTGAAGAAGTGAGTCACCTTCCCATCACATACTCTGCAAGGGGGATAAGGGAATTTTTCCCGTTTCATATAAGATAGGTTTTTCTTTTTGTCTTGATAATTCCTGAAGCACCAACCCATGGCTAGGCTCATAAGAATTCAGTAACTGTTTACCTAACTGAATTAAATAAAATTAATATTATCTACAAAATACTGTCTAAGTGCACAGGAGATTTCTTTATTTCTAAAGAATTTCCTTTTTGATTTGTTTTGTTTTAATCAAAATATATAAACCCAAGTGTAACTCAGCTTAAGAAGTGTAACAAAAACGAAGAAATGAGGGAGTTGATGAAGATAAGCCATTAGCAGTGAGTCATAACAAGAGCCTCAGTCTCTTTAGTTAATGAAAATATCATTCTTTTGGCAGAGTATCCCTTTTAGTTTATTAAAGAGAAATAAAAGCTACTTGAGAACCACACATAATGTGGAAAAATAATTTTCTTTTTTTCTGCAGAAGAATGCTACATCACTTACATGATTGTACCTGATCATAGTAGAAAACATATTAGGTGTTCACTTGTCCTCTCAGAAGCCTTATCACATGCAAAATTGTTACACACACCTTGCAAGAGCTGTTCATTTAAAACTAATCTCTTCATTTCCCACATGGAAGCTAGGATTCTATCCACATTCATCCTTCTTGCGCTTACATTCAAAACAAAAACTCCACACAGTGATGCCTAGGCTCCTTTTGTAACCTGGAATGAAGACAACTGAACTACTCCCTGCTCATTCCCAGGTTCCCACATCTGAATCTACTACCATTCCTTATCACTGACATTAGCAAAGTTATTTTTCACATGCCCAGGTAGCCACCTTCTAATGACCTCCTTTTTTACAAGCACATGTTATATAAGAAGGATGATTTATTTGGTTTTCAAATTTGCAAACACATGTCTATGCTTGCTTGCTTCACATCTATAAAATGTGGATCATAACACCTACAAGGTGCTTGGCAAGGATTAATGAGATGTTGTGTCTACAAACACGTCTGGTGGCTCAGGGAGGAAAAAAGATGGCACTCTGTTAATACAGGTTGGGGGTACACTTATGATGGGCTGTGTGTAACAAATTCATATGATCATAAAACCATGCTGGTTGTAAATTATCATTGCCTGTTACACAATACTAAAAAACTGCCTTAGACCTGAGGAAAAATGTCTCAGTGACAATAGGGGAAGCAGGGATTGTGGAAGATGTAAATACACACACACACACACACACACACACACACACACAGTCTAACATTCTTTGGTTGCAGGAGAAGGAACAATTTCCAGCAGAAGCCATAGTTAAGTGGATATTTATTTGTTGGATCTCTTCAGATCTTAAGTGCCTGCCTGCCAATAAATGGTTTCAAGTATTTCCAACAATGCTCAACCGTATGCAACTTCTTGTAGTTGCCATACTATTGAATATGAGTACTTCTTCTTTTCACCTGAAATTTATAAAAGTGTGCCTGTTATGGCAGCAGCTCAGTGCAGAATCATCATGATGAATGAAAGATGAAGGCATATATGTGGATAGCAGTGTTTAATTTCATTTCACAGTACAATAAAAAAAGTGCCCAGCCTTTGAATAGAGAATAACTGTGCTTCATGTCACGTTCTGACGTCTATTAGCTAGGTGCCAAATGTGTCTTTAAGGTTCATTTTCCTATTCCGCTTAAAAAGGAACGGAAATATGGCACCTCCCTCCTAGGGTTACTTTAAGTCAAGATAAATGTGAGGAAGGCCTTTGTAGTAGGCTAAAAAGTGGTTCCATAAATGATACCAGGCACTAATCCCTGGAACCCTGTAAATGTCACTTTCCATGACGAAAGTCTTTGTAGGTATAATTAAGGATTTTATGATGGTGAAATCATTCTGGATTATCCAACTGGACCCTAAATTTAATCAGTGGTATCCTTACAAGAAGGAGGCAGTGAGAGAGCTGATACTTGCAGAGGAGAAGGAGGCAATGTGACCATGGAATCAGAGGTCAGAGTGATTCAGCTACAAATCAAGTAATGTCAGCTACCATCAGAAGCAATCAACAGATTTTTCCCTAAAATTCCTCGAGATAGTGTAGCGCCACTGACACCTTGATTTCAGCCCAGTGAAACGTACTTCAAACTTCAAGCTTCTGGAGCTGTGAGAGAATAGATTTCTGGTTTTGTAAGTCACCAAGCTTATGGTAATTTGTAGTAGTAGCCAATAGGAACTAATGCAAATGATTTACTGTAATGCCTGGCCCTTGGCTGATGTTGAGTTATATCATCTTATATAAGTGAACATAATATTATCCTTAATAACTGGAAGATATAGGATCTGAATTGTAGAATCTTAATTGATCTATTAAAATATTTTGCAGGCTCTATCAAATGGTCATCCTGCTTCTTTAAGCTCCTATTGTAGTAGTAAGCCCAGAGTATTGTACTGCAAATCATTCTATTTTGCAGGTATCCCTAATGTTAAAAAATTCCTATATTCAGCCATAATTTTTCTCCTCAAATAGTGTCACTCACTAATTCTATTTCTACCTTCTGGAGCAACATAGAATAAATCTATTCCCTGCTTTCAACTAAGAGCCTTTAATATTTTAGAAAACAATTATCATATCTAGTCAAAGTTCTGTCCAATTATATAGATCAACCATTATTTGAATAATTAGGTTAATAAGATAGCCACTTCACCTTATCTCTGTTCCCATAAGACACTATTTTCTCTCTTTCTACAAACATTCAAACATAGCCACCTATCTAACCCATTCCAACACACACACACACACACACACACACACACACACACACACACACAATCACAGAACTGTCTCTCACTATAACCAGTTCTACACACATTTCCAGAACCTGATCATTCCTTGTCATTCTAGTCTCATGTTTTTACTGCCTTTGAACATCTTCTAAACTTCAAAAAAATCATGTCAAAAAATAGTCTCACTATTCTTTTTCTCTTACACCAGTTCCTTTTCTTATGCTTTCTATTTTCCTATTTTTATGGAAGCACCACAGTCTTCTTAATTACCCAGCTTTTAAATCTCGAAGTCATTTCGCTATTCTAATTTCTAGTCCTCTACTGATTCCTTCCCCCAGCAAACAGTTATCTAGTCCTCTTGATACTTTGATGATATCTCAATCATTTTCCTCACCTTCAGTATTCACTCTCAGTTTTGATCCTCATTAACTCTTACTGTATCAACTGTAATACTGTCTAGAGATACTTTCATCTCTAATCTTTGTCTCCTTTTATCCATATTAAACAAAGATCTCAGCTACATTGCACTAAAATATAGCTCTTATTATAGCACCTGTTCTCAGAAAACCTCAATGGATTTCAGAAACAAAGCCAAATCTTTTAGCTCCACAGACAAGACTTTCATGGCCTAGTTCCAGCTTAAAGTCCACATTTCATTTTCTATTATCTCACCCTCCATTCAAGTCAAATTGGAGGGATTAATATTAGCTTAAATATCACATGCATTCCTATATTTAATTTTTCACCTACGTGAATGATAGGTTCAGATCTGTTTATAATGATACTTGTTTAGACGGAGTAAATTTCTTATTGGCTGCATGGGTATGTACGTCTGAGAATATAGTTGGTGCTCTATCTATCTTATATGACAGACCTCAATCACCAGGCTACAGTAGTGTATTTATTACCTAGACAGGGCTAATCGTAATGCTCTACCAAATCAGCCCCCTAATCTAAACTAAGGATGAAGGTTGGGAGATAAATAATCTGGGTGATGCAATAAAATGAAATCTCTGGAATACTTCAAACTGTTCATGAGTGGAAAGAATGAGAATGCCTTTACATCTTTGAACAAGAAGCTCTCAGATATGACTGTAGGGGACTAAGTCTCCCAACCCCAACTACAGTAGGAGAGAATGAGAACTGAAAGGGAAACCTAACAGTATTCGGATGTCTGGTTCAGTGATTCCTATAACTAACTCCACTGTTAGAAAAGTATTTTAGACCAAATAAAATAAAAAATTACATAAAATAAATTTATCTTATAAATCTATTTAGGTATTTTATTAGATGCAAATAACCTTGAATTATAACAGACCTCTCTTCCTGAAACAAGTTGAGTGACGTGTTATTTGTATTTGTTTTTGGAGAATGCTAACAATCCTTAATGCATAAACTTAACTTTTTAAATGCACATTTCTAGTTACTGATCAAAGAAATTGGAGAAATTTGGAGAAAATCAAACAAAAATAAGTCTAATCAGTGTGTATTTATGAGCAAATCATTATGACTGCAATATAAAGAATTAAAAGAATCCTAGGAATTTACTGTTATATTACAAACAGGGTCATGTGCCCTCATCCCTTAAGGCTAGGATGGGTATTATTTGCTCTATTATTACTGGCCTAGACTGTGCTCCTTATCCACTCCTATGTGATGGGGAAAAAAATCTATCTCAAAAAGCAGATAGGAGTGCAAGGTAGGCAAAGATACACGCACACACACACACATACAAACTGATAAATACTTCATTATGCAAGTCTGGTTAAAAATAGAAATCACTATGTTTTGCAGTAAAGTAAGTTTTTCATGCCATCATTCAGCAACATGTCACTATGTGTCACCTTTTCCTGTGAATGGTTAATATGAATGTCAACTTGATTGGATTGAAGGATGTAAAGTATTGTTCCTCAATGTGTTTGTGAGGGTGTTGCCAAAGTAGATTAACATTTGAGTCAGTGGACTGGGAGATACATATATCATATTAGTTCTGTCCCTCTAGAGAACCCTGACTAATACACTGCTAGTTTAAAAAGATAATGAACTGAGATAAACAAACCTAGCAATAAAATAATTACAATTTTACTTAGTTCATATTCCAACAAGTTAAATTTATAATAATATTTAACATTTATTTAATGTTTACTATGGATCAGGTACCATGCTTTGTGCACTATACATAGCATCTTATTTACATCTCACAATAACTCCGTAAAGTAGAGGCCTCCTATGTTTATTTTACACATTAGGAAACTGAGGCTTAGAGAGGTTATGAAACTTGACAGTTCATATTTGGAAGAGGGAAAGGCAGATGTAGATCTGTCTGACTTTAGAGCTTAAGCTTAGTTAAGCTCTGAGATACACATGCTGCCACAAATTTCTGAAAATGGTGTTAAAAACAGCTTTCTTGAAATTTTAAACTAGAGCTATAATTACTCATAATTTCAAGCCCTTAAGGATTAAACTGACATGCATATATGAAATTTTGGGGATAAAAGTGTGCTTAACTGCACTTGAATATTATCATTTCTTTAGATTGTTTGCAACATAACATTATTTTATTTTACATCTAGCTGTTTTAACAAAAAAGAAATTTAAAAGGCTATAGATATGAAAATATAGACAGTGCTTTCTAACTCAGTTTATTGTGACTTTTTACTGGGACCAAGCTACTTTAACCAAGAAATGTCTATTTATCAAACGTAAGGTCTTTCTTTGTTTCACAAAGACACAGTTAGGTTGCAATATCCTCTGACAAGCATATATCTGTGAATTAAGACCAATACAAAGGTTATTTTATATTAATTATATGAACCATTATAAGAAGCAACTATGGTTGGAAGGAAAATTATCTATTTAAAATGTAAATCTTACAGCAAAATTTAAAGAGTGAAATTAGGGAAATAGATAAAATGTAGACAGAACATAAGAAAGCAAAAACAGAGAGCGTGAATCCTAAGATTATTCTTACTACTATCTTAGGACCCATGACTTCTCAGGTACTGCAATTTCCAAAATATCAAAATTATATTTGTAGGATAAGATATATTTAAGACCAAACTTTACAGTGATGTGCAGCACATGATCCAGACAGGTTCTAACATAAGGCTAGAAATTTCTGCTAAGAGATTTCAGAGCCTAATTAAATAATGAGCAGATTTTGTCAGTGTTGAGATGCCTTGAACTTTTCCTGTCACTTTATAGTGCACTTTAGTCTAAACCTGGTATTTCAATAGCACCACTAACATCAATCTTCTTTTCTGACATTACAGCCTTACAGATTAAAAGTAAAAGATCATGAAATGCTATTAATAAAACCATTATAAGGTAAAAAGATATACTGGTAAGACCTTCTCTGTAGATCAATAAAAATGTTATGTCAGGGGTAAGTTTGCATTGGAAATACTTTTGGAAAAACATATTTAATTATGAGCTATATTAATGGTTATTCATTAAAAGCTTGGAGGTAGAGAAAATGTAAATACACAAAGCATTAGTAACAGACCATGGTCTTTGTATGACCCGTGTGACTCATAACTTCCCTTGAAGTGCTGAGAACACAGAATTCACAGACATGAATATTTTTTTCTTCAACTTCATGTGGTTTAGTGAAAGTATTCAGGGTGCCTACTCTTTGTTCACTTCATAAAAATTACTTAAAAGAATTACGTGCTACTTGAATGAAAAATTCAAATTAATATATCCTCTTTCTTTTCTCTCTCTCTCTCCTTCCTTTCTTTCTTCCTTTTCCCTCCTTCCTTCCTTCCTTCCTTCCCTCTCTCTCTCTCTTTCCCTTCCTTCCTTCCTTCCTTCCTTCCTTCCTTCCTTCCTTCCTTCCTTCTTTTTCTTTCTTTCTCTTTCTTTCTTTCTCTTTCTTTCTTTTTCTTTCCTTCTTTCCTTCTTTCTTTTCTTTCTTTTCTTTCTTCTTTCTTTCTTTCTCTTTTTTTGGAGACGGAGTTTTATTCGTGTTGCCCAGGCTGGAGTGCAATGGTGTGATCTTGGCTCACTGTCAACTCTACCACCTGGGTTGAAGTGATTCTCCTGTCTCAGCTTCCCAACTAGCTGAGGTTACAGGCATGCACCACCATGCCAGGCCAATTTTTGTATTTTGTATTTTTAATAGAGATGAGGTTTCACCATGTTGGTCAGGCTGATCTCAAACTCCTGGCCTCAGGTGACCCACTTACCTCGGCCTCCCAAAGTGCTGGGATTACAGGTGTGAGCCCCTGTGCCTGGCCCAAATACATACTTTTTTAAAAAATAAAAAACTTCTATAACATGGAACTAAACTAGAGCTATAATTATCCAATTATAAGGATTGACTAGTAAAGACTACTAATTAAGAATTATGATTTACAATATAATTCATTTTAATATACTTGTGGCTATATATTGGCATTACAGAACTTAAACAAAAAGCCCAACAACATTAACCAATGACTAGGAACTCATACTCCTTTGCTTGAATGGTCAGTTTTTCTGTTTGCCTTTAACGTGCTATGACATGTTTTGCAAGTGAAATTGTAAGGTTGAACGCAATGATCATATAGAAGACCAAGAAGATTCTGATTTTGTAGATCAAAGAGCAAATAAGAATTTTTGATGTTTGTTTTTTATTGGTTTTGTTCCACTGATTTTTCTTTTTTTGGTTTATAATAGCAAAAATATACATATAACTAGAAAAAACTTTGTAAGTAAAATCTTTAGTATTATGTGTCCAAATTGCTCTATCCTTTAAATACTTTATTAATAACAAAAGAGTATTTTATATGCAGTTTTTGGTAATAATTTAAAAGGTTACTAACTCTCTAGAACCAAGATCCTGACTATTAGAGCAGGGGAAGTAAGAGGGCTGAAGGAAGTAACAGCATACTAAGGATATTGTCTTGTTGAAAAAAATAATATAGATGCTGGTTAATTCTCTGCATTGTTAGAAAATATGTAAAGCATATGTTAATTTTTAAACTACCTACTAGAATAATAAAAATACAAGGCATACATAATTAAATAGTTAAAAGTAAAAGGTAAAATGGAAGAAAGTGTAGTGAGTGAACAATAAAACAAGTATTAAAAGTTTGTATAAAGTAAATGTGTTCCATTAATACTAAGTAAAGGGGGAGAAAGGGTGGAGGCACTGACAGCCCTCCAGAGGCCACATCCCTTGTACCAACTAGAACTTGCTGGAATGCAGAAAGCAATGACATTCTAATAAACACAAATGACAAAGCAATCCTATCATACTCTTTCTTACTCATAATTATAGGGGAAATGATGGCATTGAAAGAAAGAAAAAGAAAGAGAAATCCATAGTTCTTTTTTACACTCCTTCTTTACCCATCAGTAATCCAAAGGTAAAGAGTTTTGGTAGAATGTACACATATCAAGAAGAAGAAAACAAATAAAATGTTAATTTTGTACAACCTTTCACTTTTCTGGTAAGATAACATATGCAAAGGAATACAAATTGTGTAATTTTGGTGATTCCATACACAGATTAAATGCTCTTATATTTGCATTTAAAACTTGCATTGGAGAAGGGGGTTAAAGATAGCAGACTGGAAGCAGCTAGTGTGCACCTGCTCTCATGAAAAGGAAACAAAGTGGAGAGTAAATACTAACTCTTAAGGTGAATTGTCTATTAAAACATATCAGGATCCATTAAGGGAGGAAGAGAACACATGAAGAACAGAGAAGACTGAGAAACCATGTCAGGATTCCTCAAGGGAGTGAAATAATACATAAAAACAGAGAATACTGAAACTGGGCAATTACTCAACTGGGACCAGTGCAGAGCCAGAAGAAGCTTCCTAACACAGGAAAAGGGTGAGAGAGTAAGAGCTCTCAGGGAATCCACACTTCTTACAGGGATCTGTGCAATCTTGGGAACTGGAGAAACACCCCTTTCCCTGGCTTCTAGACTGATACAGAAAGCCACACAGAGATTTTGCAGAGGCAATGCTTAAGCACACAGGGTATCCCACAGGTCTTGAATCCCTGAATAGCCTGGTATCAGCTGCAATAACGCCAATAAAGGCCACAGTTGGGGTGCTGGGGAGCAGTCAGACTACCTCACGCCTCCTTGTCAGACAAGGCTCTGCTCTTGCTTCCAGCACTGTGATCTAGCTGCTCCTAGCCAGGTGGAACTTGCTGGCTTAGGCTTCCAACTCAGTGGCTCTACCCATGCCTGAATGCTGCAGGCAGGCACAGCTCTGTATTCTCCCGGAAAACATGCAGATGGCAGACTGTGTGACTCCCCGAACTCCTGTTTCTCTTGGCCAGACAAGGCCCACTGGTTTGGGCAATGTCCAAGCAGGAGAAAAAGCCCTGCTTCTCAGAACACCAAGAGTGGTAAGAAACCCAGGTTCATAGGCTAGCAGAGGAGTGGGGTATGCCTCCCTCCACAGGGCCAGTCCAGGAAGGGTATAGCCTGTCTACCGCCCCTGGCCCTTCCTGAGGGAGCCCTGCAGCCTGGAACAAGTGAGAAAGGAAATGCAAGAACAACAAAACTAATCAAAGGGGGATCCTCTAAAATCCAGGAGCAGATCTGGTGAGAGGGCCATATCTCTTTCCCCCCACCTTTAGTATATCTATGAACATTCTAAAATACAAAAAAGCCAATCTGCTGGCCATCATTCTTAAGCACCATCTACTGAATAGCAGCTCAAATTTCAAAATCAATAATATTTTGCCAGGATACAGCAACTGTGAAACATAAGGCTAAAATTAAGCCACAAATAAAGATTCTGTACAGAGCCTTGCCTTCTGAAAGCACACACAGAAATAAAGCCAACTGATTACACTTAACACCACAGTAAAAGGAATACCAGACCTCCCAGATGAGAAAAAATCAGCATAAAAATTCTGGCATTAAAAAAGTTAGTGCGTCCCCCGACCTTCAAAGGAACACAATATTACTCCAGCAATGGTTTTTAACCAAATTGAAATGACTGAAATGACAGACAGAATTCAGAATCTGGATGTCAAGGAAGCTCATCCCAATCCAGGAGAAAGCTGAAACCCAATCCAAGGAATCCAGCAAAATGATCCAAAAGCTGAAATGAGAAATAGCCATTTGAAGAAATAATTAAACTGAACTTCTGGAATTAAAGAATTCACTAAAAAAATTATATAGTCAGAAGCATTAAAAAGATTAGACCAAGCCTAGAAAAGAACCTCAGAGCTCAAAAACCAGGTCTTCAATTCACCTCAGTCAGAAAAAAGTAATGAAAAATGCATTTTAAAAAATAAACAAAACTTCTGAGAAATATGGGATTATGTAAAGAGACAAAATCTACAACTTATTGGCATCACTGGGAGAGATGGAGAGTGAGCAAGCAACTTGAAAAAATATTTGAGGATACACTCTATAAAAATTTCCCCAATCTTGCTAGAGAGGTGAACATGCAATTTCAAGAAATATAGAGAACCCCAGTTAGATACTATATAAGATGACTCTCCCTACAGCATATAGTCATCAGAATCACTATGACAAATGCAAAAGAAAAAATTCTTAAAGACAGATAGAGAGAACGATTGGGACATATATAAAGGGAAACTCACAAGGCTAGAAGCAGACCTCTCAGCAGAAACCTTACAAGCCAGAAGAAACTGGGACATATTTTCAGCATCCTCAAAGAAAAGAAATTCCAACCAAAAATTTCATATCCCACCAAGCTAAGCTTCATAAGGGAAGGGCAAATAAAATCTTTCTCAGACAAGCAAACACTAAAGAAATGTGTTACCACCAGACCAAGACCAGCCTTATGAGAGGTCCTTAAGGAAATGATAAACATGAGAACAAAAGATCAATACTTGCTACCACAGAAACACACTACGTACGTTTCTACAGACAACATAAAGTGATTACACAATGAAGTCTACAAAACCACAGCTAACAAGATGATGACAGAATCAAATATCACATATCAATACTAACCCTGAATACCTGATCCAAATGCTCTGTTTAAAAGGCATAAAGTGGCAAGCTGGATGAAAAGACAAGACCCAACAGTCTGCTCTCTTCGGGAGACCCATCTTATATGCAATGGTGGCTCTAAGTAAAGACATGGAAAAAGAGCTACTAGGCAAACAGAAAACTAAAAAAGAGCAGGAGTTTCTCATCTTATATTGCATAAAACAGAATTTAAACCAACAATAATCACGAAGGACAAAGAAGGGCATCATATAACGATAAAAGGTTCAATTCAACTAGAAGACTTAACTATCCTAAAGATACATACACCCAACAATGGAGCACCCAGATTCACAAAAGAAGTTCTTTTTAACCTACAAAAAGACACAGACAACCACACAATAATAGTGGGGTACTGTAACACCCCACAAATAGCTTTAGACAAATCACCGAGGCAGAAAACTAACAAAGAAATTTTGGACTTACAATTGACACTTGACCAATTGGACAAAATTATATCTATAGAATACTCTACCCCCAAACCAAACCACAGCATATACATTTTTTTCATGTACACACAGAATGTATTCAAAAATCAACCATATTCTCGGCCATAAAGCAAGACTAAGAAAATTCAAAAAAATTTAAATCATACCAAGTGTACTCTTGGACCACAGGGCAATAAAAATGGAAATCAGTACAAATAACATATCTCAAAACTATACTACTATATGGAAATTAATCAACTTGCTCCAGAATAACTCTTGGGTGAACAACAAAATTAGGGCAGAGATCAAAACATTTTTTGAAATTAAAGAAATTAAAGATACAACTTGCTAAAATCTTTGAGGTGCAGCTAAAGCAATGCTAAGATGAAAATTTATAGCTTAAATGCCTTCATCAAGTAGTTAGAAAGGTTTCAAATTAATGATGTAATGTCACACCTGGAAAGAGGAAAAAAAGAACAAACTAACTGCAAAGCTAACAGGAAAATGGAAATATCTAAAACCAGAGAAGAACTGAATGAAATTGAGATGCAAAAGACCATACAAAAGATCAATGAAAGCGAGAGTTGATTACTCACAAGAATAGACAAGACTGATAAACCAATAGCTAGATTAACAGAGAAAGAAAAAAGAGAAGACTCAAATAAATGTAATCAGAAATTATGAAGATGACATTACAACTGATTACACAGAAATTAAAAAAAGATCCTTAAAGAGTACTGTGAACACCTTTGTCACATGAATTAGAAAATTTAGAGGAAATAGATAAATTTCTGGAAATACACACCCTCCCAAGATTGAAATAGGAAGGAAGTAAAGACCTGAACAGATCAATAACAAGTTCTGAAATTGAATCTGTTAGAATAATTTTTAAAAACCCTATCAAGGGCCGGGCGCGGTGGCTCAAGCCTGTAATCCCAGCACTTTGGGAGGCCGAGGCGGGTGGATCACGAGGTCAAGAGATCGAGACCATCCTGGTCAACATGGTGAAACCCCGTCTCTACTAAAAATACAAAACATTAGCTGGGCATGGTGGTGCGTGCCTGTAATCCCAGCTACTCAGGAGGCTGAGGCAGGAGAATTGCCTGAACCCAGGAGGTGGAGGTTGCGGTGAGCTGAGATCGTGCCATTGCACTCCAGCCTGGGTAACATGAGTGAAACTCTGTCTCAAAAAAAAATAATAATAATAAAACAAAATAAAATAATAAAAAAAATAAAAACCCTATCAAGCAAAATATCCTGGAAAGATATATTTACAGCCATATTCTACCACATATATAAAGGAAAACTGGTACCAATCCTACTGAAACTATTCCAAAATATCAGGGAGGAGAGGCTCCCGCCTAACATAGTATATGAAGTCAGCATTATCCTGACATGAAAATATGGCAGACACAGTGAAAAAAAAATACTACAGGTCAATATTCCTGATAAACATTGACACAAAAATCCTCAACATAACACTAGAAAACAGAATCCAGCAGCACATCAACAAGTTAATTCACCACAATCAAGTAGGCTTTACCTCTGGAATGCAAGAGTGCTTCATAAATCAATAAATGTGATTCACCACATAAACAGAATTAAAAGCAAATACAATATGATCATCTCAATAGATACAGAAAAGGCTTCAGTAAAATCCAACATCCTTTCATGATAAAAACCATCAACAGGCTAGGCACTGAAGGAACATATCTCAAAATAGTAAAAGGTATCTATGACAAACTGCCAATGAACATCATACTGAACAGGCACAAGATAGAATCATTGCCCTTGAGAACTAGAACAAGACAAGGATGTCCATTCTCACCATTCCTATTTCACATAGTACTGAAAGTCCTAACCAGAGCAATCAGGCAAGAGAAAAAAGTAAAATGCATCCAAATGGGAAAGAAATTACACTCGCTTTCTCAGCTGATGATATGATTCTATACAGAGAAAACACTAAAGACTCTGCCAAAAATCTCCTGTAACTGATAAACAATTTCAATAAAATTTCAGTATACAAAATCAATGTACAAAAGTCAGTAGCATTGTTATACACCAATAATGACCAGGCTGAGAGTTGAATTAAGAAAGAAAATGAAAACCTAGGAATATAGCTAACCAAGAAGATGAAAGGAGAACTGCAAAACACTGCTGAAAGAAATCAGAGATGACATAAACAAATGGATAAAAATTCTTTGCTTATTGATTTGAAGAAACAATATTGTTAAAATGGTCGTACTGTCCAAATAAATTTAAAAATTCAATTATATTCCTATCAAACTACCAATATCATTTTTCACAGAATTAGGGAAAAAAAGTATTCTAAAATGCATATGGATCAAAAGAAAAAAAAAAAAAANAAAAGAAAAAAAAAAAAAAGCTTACAGCAAAACGAACAAAGGTGGAGGCATCACATTACCCAATTTCACACTATACCATAAGACTATAATAACCAAACAGCATGGTACTGGTACAAAAATGGACACATAGACCAATAGAACAAAAGATAAAACTTAGAAATAAAGCCACACATCTACAACTATTGATATTTCATAAGGCCAACAAAAACAAGCAATGAAGAAAGGATTCCCTATTCAATAAACAATGTTGGGATAACTGTCTAGTTACATGCAGAAGAATGACATTTACCATAAACAAAAATTAACTCAAGATCGCTCAAAGATTTTAATGTAAGACCCCAGACTATTAAAATCTTAGGAAACAACTTAGGAAATACCCTTCTTATTATAAGCTTTGGCAAAGAATTTTTTTAAGTCCTCCAAAGAAATTACAACAAAAACAAAAATTGACAGTGGGACCTAATTAAACTAAAGATCTTCTGTACAGCAAAAGTAACTATTAGTAGAGTAAACAGACAGCGTAGGATAAAATACAAACTATGCATCTGACAAAGGTCTAAAGTTCAGAATCTACAAGGAACTTTAAACAAATCAACAAGCAAAAACCAAATAACCCCTTTAAAGAATGGGCAAAGGACGTAAACACAAACTTCTTGAAAGATGTACTGGTGGCCAACATATGAAGATATGCCCAACATCGCAAATCATCAAAGACATGCAAATCAAAGCCACAATGAGATACAGTCTCATACTAGTCAGAATGGTGATTATTAAACATAAAAAAAAAGATGCTAATGAGGCTGTGGAGAAAAAGGGAATAAGTATACACTGTTGGCAGTAATGCATATTAGTTCAGCCACTGTAGAAGGCAATGTGGAGATCTCCCAAAGTACTTAAAACACAACAACTCCCATTATATCTAAAAATTCCATTGTTGGGTATATACCCAAAGGACAATAAATTGTTCTAACAAAAAGACACATGCACTCACATGTTCATTGAAGCACTATTCACAATAGCAAAGATATGGAATCAACCTAGGGGGTCCATCAAATGGTGGATTAGATTTAAAAAAGTAATACATACATACCATGAAATACTATGCAGTCATAAAAATGAACAAAATCATATCCTTTGCAGCAACATGGATGCAGCTGGAAGCCATTATGCTAAGCAATTTTATGCAGAAACAGAAAACGAAATTCTCACTTATAAGTGGGAGCTAAACATTGAATACACATGGAAAAATGACTGGAAACAATACAAGAGGAAAGGAAGGAGGGGCAAGAGCTCAAAAACTACCTATTAGGTATGATACTCACTACCTGGGTGACGGGATCATCTGTACTCAAATCTCAGTATCACCCAATACACCCATTTAGCAAACCTGTGCATGCACTGCCGAATCCAAACTCTAAACAAAAAGTAAAATTGAAACGATAAAAAATAAAAAGGAAAATAATACTTACATTGCACAATATAAAAATAAACATTAAAGTTCATGCTAATAATTGTAGAATTGAAAATTTTCTTTACTTATAGCAGTATTAAATCCAAAATACTAGCATACACATACACACAAAATCTATGACAAGTTGAGGGACCAAAGAAGAAATAAAAAAAACTTTACCTTTTAGTACTTTTAGTAGCTTTTTTTCCTGGTTTTTAAACAAAAGATACTACATTTTTATTTGGTAATGGGCCATATTAATTATGTCATTAGACTTTAAACAATTTATTTTAAAATGGAGACTAATGAGCCTGCCACATACCAAAATCTGCAGGGCATACCCAAAGTAAAAGAAACTATATCCTTAAATACAGAACATTATAGTCTTAAATATATCTAATTAAAATTAAGAAAGAACAGCTGGGCGTGGTGGCTCATGCATATATTCCCAGCACTTTGGGAGGCCGAGGCGGGTGCATCACCTGAGGTCAGGAGTCTGAGACCAGCCTGCCAACATGGTGTAACCCCATGTCTATTAAAATTCAAATATCAGCTGGGTGTGGTGGTCAGTTCCTGTAATACCAGCTACTCAGGAGGCAGAGGCAGGAGAATCACTTGAACCCAGGAGGGAGAGGTTACAATGAGCCAAGATGGCACCATTGCATGTCCAGCTTGGGAACAAGGGCAAGACTCCCTCTCAAAAAAAAAAAGAAAGAAAAAAAAAGAATGAATAAAAACAAATAAGCTAAGCTTTCAACTAACCATTCATCTTAATGAACTGGGATACAGCAAAATAACACAAAAATACATAGAAGCTTAATATAAAAGAAAGGCAGAAAACAAGAACAAATAAAATAAAAATATAAGAAAATAAAATGAAAAGCTTTTTGTTGAGAAAATGAATGATTTTGTGCTATGTCTGACAAACAGTAAATGGCAAAACATGAAGACTGATAGAGTGGGAATAATTAACATGGAGACTATTTAAAATGAGAACAATATAATATTAATAAGTTACATAAATCAATTTCAAATTAAAATGTTCTAAAATATATAAATTCCCAAATTAGGCTCAATAAAAATAGAAAACATGAAGTAATATATATAAATAAATGCGAAATAATTTCAAGATTTAGTCCTAAGAAAGCATGTGCAAATGCCTTTATGAAAACAAATATCTGGGAAGATGATAAAATCTATGTTATAGAAACCCACCTGAAGAATAAAAAATAAGAGCAAGTTCTCCAAATAGGTCTACAAGCATGAATAACTCTGACATCAAACCCAAATACACAGAGAAAAAAATACTGTGTGTCCATCTAGGTTTACCATGAGCCTAGATGTAAAAATCTTGAAATTCTGAGTATAATCTAATATCCACAATTATTTAGATTTTAAAAATAGCAAACTAAAAATTGGGAAGAAAAAAAATCCTTTAACTTCATAGTGAAGTATCAGAAGTATTTCTATTAAAGTCAGAAACAAGCTAACATTTTCTGCTATTATTTCCACTCCTCAATATAATACTAAAAGATATAGCTAATATGATTTTAAAAAGTAAAGAAATATAAGTATAAATATTGGGAACAAAGGAACTATTGTTTTCATTTGATAGTATGGTTTATCTAAAATTGAAAAACTCATAAGAGTTTTATATGGAGTCTGGACACAAGATTAAATCAGTAATATTATTTTTTAAAAAAATGAAATTACATTCAGTGTAACAACAAAATTTCAAAGAAAAGCATAAAGCTTTGAATCTAGTGGACTTTACTGATTAACCTGGGGAGACTGAAAAAAATAGAGAAAAGTACTGTTTTTGCTACTAGAATAATATTGTAAAGACGTAATTATCTTTTAAATAAATGTATACATGCAATGCAAGACTAATGCAAATCTCATAAAAATATTTCATGTAACTTGACAGACTGATCCTAAATAATTTGGAAGAGGAAACATATAAGAATAATCTATAATATTTTGAAGCAGGAAGAAAAAAATTAAAGTGTCTTCCTAGATACCAAAGCATATATAAAACTTTTTAATGACTGTAACAATGTGGTAAATTATGTCAGTGAAATGTAATGGATAGTGTGAAACGTACCTGTACATTTTTTGGAATTTCAGTTTGATGAAAAAAGAATGTACTATTCAATGAACTGTTTTAAAGCAACTGGCTATCTGGAAAACACTTATATTTATAGCTCATGCCATATGCAAGTATATATTTTGGATGAAATAAAGAGCTGAATATAAGCAATAAAGCTATTACTATACTGGAAGTATTTGCCAAGTTCTTTAAATTTTTGTTTTTGCTATTTAATACGTGATAAAATTCAGAAACAATAAAATAAAGGATGAGAGATTTGTTTTATAAATATACAATTTCCATAAGCTAAGGTACCATTGTAGTGTTAAGAACAAGTAACAAATTAAGGAAATAACAAATATAGTATATTGTAACCCAACTGAGACGTAAACAAAGCAGTCAGACTGATAGAGATCTAAATGTCACATTTATTAGTGATAAAAATCATTGGAAGATCTGGGATTAGGTGTGAAGGAGAAATGATTTTGTTATGACTGTTTGCAAAATTAAACTTACCATGTTGTAGGTGGAACTGAACAATTACAGACCCCTTTCTACTGCCCATGGAGTCCTGACCCCTCTAAAGCTCATGGCATAGAGGGGAAAAGCAAAATAGATTTTTTTTCTGGAGAAAAGCAGGTACCAAATAAAACACATCAATCTGATAATGAGGGTCCCTCTAGGGAAAAGAGCCTGGTACTGGGAACAGCAAAGGCAAGCTTTCTTAGACTGTTTGTTTTTTAAATTTATGATAAATATGTATGCATTATTTGGTGATTAACAATTCAGGTAGAGAGACACAACAAGAGCCCTGGCTTCAAGTCTCATATTTGCTAACAAGTAGAATTATCTTCAAGAATGAACTCCATCAATTTAGACCCTAATTCATTACTGTTTCAATGGGGGAAAACAATCCAGGTGACCCTTTCAGCTTTGAAATTTGCAAACATCCCAGTAAAAATATGGGAATTTAGGGCCAGTATTTCCTACAGGAAAGGCTTGATATCTATCCACTTGACTCAAAACAATCCCAGCCACATGCCCACAGCATGTGTACAAAATGTTCATGGCTAGTGGCTCTCAAGATGAAGTGTTCGCTCATTAAATACCTAGGTTATTGCCGCCTCTGTTTATCGCCTTCCAAGGATTGATAAGTGGGAAGGAGAGCTGTCTATCCAGTGACCCAAGTGCTGCGTAAAGTGGTCCCTGGGCAGACCTGCTGACTGCCCTTCTTTTACACTCTGGGAGCCACAGGCCTCTTCCAGATTATCTCATTTAAATTCCTATGAGTCTCTGCTTATCCCCAGTTAGATGGAAAGCTTCTGTTTAGAAGGAATTGTGTCTGGAACTGTTTCTACAAGCTCAGACTTTGAGGACTGGGGTTTTAACTTGGGCTTAGCCACTTCTTGGTTGAAGATGACCTTGGGGGCATTATTTAAACATCTCCCTATGATGAGTGTTTCCATTTGTGAAGGATTGTTTTAAGGACTATGTAAGGTATGCCGTGCAGGTCAAGTATTTTTTACATAGTAGTCTTGCATTATTATTGTAACAGTTAGAAAATTAAAAAAAAAAAAAACATTCAAAATGAATATTTACTATTTGTAGGGTCCTTTTAAGAGCTGACTTTACAAGCTGTGAGACAGTATATTTGTGGCCAAGTATCAGATAAGAAACCTAATACTTGGATATGTCAAAAGTCTTGGTTCTAACACTTGATTTTCCAGCTGTGTAGCCCTGAACAAGTTACTTGAACTCTCCATACGTTGGTTTCCTAATATGTAAAATAAAGATTAAAATGTGCCATTTACAAGGCACTGTGCCTGCACCCAGTATGTATTCAATGAATACTGTAAAATAAATCAAAGCTCCAAATATAGTGCAAATGGTGAAGTATATGAATGTTACACCATCTCTTTCATGTATTTGATCAATATCCTTTTCTCTATTAAGTTCTACCCTGGCCACCGTATTTTAAATCATATCCCATCTCCACTTCTTCCTGATTTTCCTCTTGATATTTCCAACATATGACAGAATTTTCATTTTATGTATTTTGTTCATTTCTCCCTCTATCCCATTATAATAAAAGCTCCACTACTGCTATGTCCCAGTTACCTTACATATTACAGGTATTTAACAATATGTGTTGAATTGTTGAATAAATAAACCGATGAATGAATTATTGAAAGTCCTTGCACATCCATCTCCTCTTCTCCTCTCTCTTATATCTTTGGAGTACAAAATATGTTTTCCACCAAATGTGTGTGTCAACATGCCCGTATGTGCAGTTAATGTATTTAAACAAACAGCTATCTCCTTAATTCTGTGGGCAGGGGGCATAGTGGGGAACCCTGCCAGTAAATGACACCTCTGTCAACTGCTACACAAGCACTGAACATAATATAACAAAAACTCCTTTGTGACCGAAAAACATATTGTTTTCTCTACAGGAAGCCTGAGATAATGCTGGAAGATGAAATTGCTTTGCCTGAGCAATTTCATTAGGTGCTACAAGCATGCGGAATGGCTTGCTGCTGAGCTGCTAGCAGTATAAACACAGGCAGAGTGAGCAGGAATGAGAATCAGAAGTGCAAAGACCTAGCTGAAATGATCCCACTTGACCCATTTGGTGACATCAGAACTTCTGGAGCTCAAGAGAGAAGTGCTGTAGAAGTTTTTTTACCATGAGATTTTTTCTTGCGATAGGCTAAGCAGCCTTATGTCCACCACAGTTTTCCTTTTTGGGTACAAAAGGTGACCACAGCCTTTAGAAGGGGTTCCAATTTCTTAGAAGTTTTCTAAATTCTCCCAGCAATTATCTACTATTCTGTTCCACCATTGTAATACAGTAATTGCAAAGTTTTTAACCAAAGGCACCATTAGTAATTATTTCTACAACAGTTTTACTGAGTCAATACCAATTGGTGTCACCTCTAATATTTGACACTGTGTTTCCTGGCACTGTGAAGAACAACTAGCAGGGGAAGTAATTACCTAAGAGCACAGCCACAGGCACCTTCAGAGAATGGCAGCACCCTCAGACTGCATCTTAATGAGTAGCATTTTAATCTTCACCTCTTATCACTACTTCCATAACACGAAGCATTTCATAATTAGGATCATCATATCAGGTCGCAAGATAGAATACAAATTATATTGAAAACCAGAAAATAACACCAAAAAAGAAATTTGGTATGCTTCAATAGTACAATGTATGCAAATTTTTCACCCTAAAAGAAAATGATCTTGTCCAGGAGTTGGAATAATTAGGCTGAAATTATTGAAGTCCTATGCCTCTCAACTCCTTGCTCATATACTGTCCTGCCCTTCAATTCACATGGCCTCATAACAGTCACCTGGAATCTCCCCTACCTATATATACTGTAAATTCTAAGTAAAGCAAAAGCTGCATCATTATATTATTAGTTAAAAACAAAACGAGAGAGGATATGTTTATTTCTGCAATGCTTTTTGGCTCTGACTTGGTAACCGGTGTGCAGATAGATGAAATTATAAAACAGTTTAAGATCCATCTTTTGTCCATGATCTAAATCTCCAGATAATAAGGGAAGAATTTTATTTGTTTGTTTGTTTATTAAGGAGCATTTGATTTTCTTGGATATAGATTTTATTTGAAGGCTTGTTATTTTAGAAATGTTATGCACTTTCTGTTTAAGTATTCTACTAGAAAGATTAAAACAAAAAAATAAAAATGCATTGATCTGGAATCTTGGATTTTTAACCCCTCACGAGTAGTAATATTTAATGATCTGTTAAAATGGGATTTTCTGAAGGGCTTTTTTTATTATATATAAACAGCAGGGATCACTTTAGAACGGCTTCTCCTGCAATGTGGAACAGAGATGCTCTGTGATGGGTTGGGGCACTTAACAAGAGAATACAAGATTCAGAATTTCTGTTCAAAGGCAAGATACCCCTAGGAAATACCAGGTTCAAATGTGATTTTCATCTCTTTCATTTCACCCTATTGAACTAGTAAACATTTTACTTTATAGAGTTTAGAAAAAGGTCTTCTTTCTTCTTCTATTACCACATACATAATTTGCTCTCTTTCTCTATTCCTCTCACCATGTATACAGATGAAAGTAGATATAGCTACATACACACACCCACACTCACACCCACACCCACATACACACCCTCACACACAGATGATAGACAGATAAATAGATAGACATAATCATAGTGAACATAGATATAGATACAGACATAGCAGCATTCATTGAGCTTATTCTACTTGCTAGATGCTATTCTGGATTCCTTATATATGTTTCTATTTTGTCTATGATTACTCATTGGGTGATAACATTTTCAGGAATGGTAGGGCTTGAACTGGGAAAAATAAAATAAAATATAAGATTAGGAATTAAAATATATATATATATATATATATATATATATATGTATCTATATATATATATGAATTAAGGAGACTGAACAGATTAAGGCAGTAAAAATGCAAAGTTAGCTAACTATAAACAAGATACACTATGGAGACCTATGCAGATTATAGAATTCTGGCTAAATAACTTTTGAGTTCATAGCTGCTGTGAGTCTTCGAGAGGAAAAAATGCTACATAAAAAGTGGAGCTCTAAGAGAGACCAGAAGGCAAATTAACCTTTCTGAATTCAGTTTGAGACCTTCCTATTTGAATGCCCAAACATATATTATCCTGGCATTATGTAAATATTCAACAGTTAATCATATCATTATCTCTTAGCTTCTCATCACAATTTTTTTTTCTCTAAAACTGTATTCTCTTTCTCTATGAAATGTTTGAGTGTCTTCACTAAATATAAATCCTTTAAAATTTTGGGAAGTCAGATTATTATAGTAATCAGCTTTCCCAATTAACTAATCTATCATGTATTTAGGCGGCAATAAAATAAAATGCTAAGGCATTTTCTCTTATCTTATACATTTATTGTCTATCAGTCATAGCATTTTTTTGAAAGCAAAAAGATAATCTGTAGCATGTTTTTATAAAACAACCAAGGATGATGTCTAATCAAATGAGGTTATATAACAATTAGGAAATTATAAAGCAGTTTGTTATAAAAGCAAGTGGTTGTTTTACTATTATTTAATTATTTTTGGCTGCCTCAAAATACACCTATCCACTATACATTCTTATAATCACATAGGAAACATTTTTTTTTCTAAAAACTCTCATAAGATTTCAGTTAAATCTGATAAATGAATGCTGGAAGAAAGAGCTTCCTGAGTGGGAAAGTCAGAAAGGGATGACATCAATTTCCTGTAGTATTATAGAGGTGAGACACAACCTCATTTATGATAGGAAGAGAGGAGGGAGGGGCGCCCCTTTTCCTCTTGTAAAATATACCTGGAAGCTAGGGCCTGGAGCCAGGTACTACGCAGTTCTATTCCTAGGAGAGTTTCTGCTTCAAACTATAAGAGAGAGCTCAAGCCTGTAATCCCAGCACTTTGGGAGGCTGAGGCGGGTGGATCACGAGGTCAAGAGATCGAGACCATCCTGGCCAACATGGTGAAACCCCGTCTCTACTAAAAAAAAATACAAAAATTAGCTAGGCATGGTGGCGTGCGCCTGTAGTCCCAGCTACTCAGGAGGCTGAGGAAGGAGAATTGCTTGAATCTGGGAGGCGGAGGTTGCAGTGAGCCAAGATTGTGCCACTGCACTCCAGCCTGGTGCCTGGCAACAGAGTAAGACTCTGTCTCAAAAAAAAAAAAAAAAAAAGAGAGAGAGAGAAAAAGATGTAGGAAAGCTTGCTCTCTGAAGGTGGGCAGAGAGTCAATGTCATCATCAATAGCAGTGATAGCAGGACTAGCATGCAGGTAAGCTAAGACTGTAGCAGAGAGGAAGTTCACCAGTCCTCTAGAGGCAGCAATGTTGGTTCTCATGACTTTGCCTGATTCTTGTACACAATATTATATTTGAGAAGAAGCATTCCCTTTCACCTGCTCCATTTATCCTTAAAATATCCTTATGACACCATTAGAATAAGGAAAATATTAGGCTTATTTATTTTTAAAAATTTTATTATATATAAATTCATGTATACAAAGCAGATGTAATATGTATGTTATGAAGCAAATAATACAATGGTTATCGCACCTCCAAATGTAAGAACTAAACTTTACCAGTAACCTTGAAGAAACCAGCGACTTCTCTCTGTCATACATCTACATATTTCATAAAGATAGCTAATATCCTTAGTTTTTAAAATAGCTTTGCCTTGTTTGTAAATTTTTTTAGTATACATAAACAGAAACACATATGCAATATTTGTTCTGGGTTTTTTATAGTTTAGTTTAATAAAAATGCAGTTATAACTCATTAGTCTTTCTCAATTCAACATTATGTTTCTAAAATTCACCCATACTTTTGTGAGTTGCTATAGGTGACTCATTTTCACAGGTGTATATTATGTCACTGTGTGAAAATACCCTATCTATTCTCCCATTTATGGGTATTGGTACAGCTTCCCTTTTTTTGTTATTATGAACAGTGCTTTTGTGAACATTCTAACTACTGTTTCCTGATAGACATACAAGAATTCTGTAGAGTATATCATGAGCAGGAACAATTCAACTTTATAAGATAAAGCCATATTTTTTTAGATTGTTTTTGTTAATTAATTTTTTGTCTGCCTAACATATATAATTAAAGGAGGAAATTAAAAATATCCCACTATGTTAGTAATCTGTAAAATTCTGTAGCCCAGCCAAAGGAGCTAGGAGGATAGAGGAAAAATATTTTTTCTCCCCTGCACATGCACACTCTTTAGCTCCTTCTTTCTTTACTTTGTCTCTCACTTCTTTCTACTTTAGGCAGTGTCTCCAGTATACAAAAATATAATCTCCTCTGTATCAAAAGTCTTCTTAGTTCTGCTTAAAAAGCAAACCACATATATCAATAACCTGTACATATAGTAATAAGAACAATGATACACAGCTCAATATTTTACCAGTATAAAATTAAATCTATAGCAAACTATTAAATAAAATAATAAAACATCATAACCCAGAGAGAAAATGCAACTGCCTCTGCAAAACTTATAACTGAGAAGGCTATGATGGTGAAAGAGGTCTGATCTAACTGACCCCATCTTGCTTCTAACCTCCAAGCTGTCCTTGTTCATTGCTGTGCATATGCTGAACTAACTCTGGGAGGAACTTAGTTCATAGTTTAACTTTGAAACAAAAATAGTAACAGTCCTTTCCCCAAACAAACCCCCTTCCTGCCTGAACACTAGACTGCCTTTTCAGGACTAGCCAATTAGCTACAAGATTAGAAGTTACAGTTTAGGAGTCATGCATCTGGAGACTGCAAGATTCTGAACCTCCCCAAATTGCTCCTGGGACAATATCACCATTGTAAAATCTAAGATCAATGCTTGAGATATTTTGTAGACTCTGTACTTGACAGATCTGCTGGCACCACCCAGATCAATAAACTGGCTCATCAAGTCTTGTGGTCCCCACCTAGGAAGGGATTCAACTTCAAGAGGGCAGCTTTGACTCCCTATGATTTTCAGCCAATCAAAACTCCCCACTTTCTGACCCCTTATCCACCAAATTATCTTTAAAAACCTCCATCCCTAAGTTTTCAAGGTGACTGATTTGAGGAATAACAAAACTCTGGTCTCCTGTACAGCCAGCTCTGTGTGAATTAAAGTCTCTCTCTCTGTTGCAGCTCTCCTGTCTTGAAAAATTGGCTCTATCTAGGCAGCAGGCAAGGAGACCCTGTTGGGCAGTTACAAAAGTATGGTTCGTTTTAAAGCATTATTTTCCTATTTAAAAATATAGATGAATCATAATTCAATTTTAAATAAAATGTATACAGAATGACAGAATTCTTGACTATTTAAATAATAAATAGAAAATAGGATCTTAGCTGACTTCATGATTGTTACTGTTAATAACATCCTTTTAAATCACTTATAACTTTTATAGAGAAACTTTCATCAGCTGTAACTGAAAGTAAAGGTATTTAAATTTCACATTTTTATATTCTAATTGTGATATTTAATTAGGAGATTAGTAAGCCAAATCTTTAATTCAAAATTCTTCAGAGACTTAACAGAAAAGGCTATATGGAGTTGATCGTGAATTTTAGCCAAGGTCTATATTGAGAACTAGTTATTTTCCCAGTTCATAACAAATCATTAACCTAACACAGAGATTTAATGAATTCAAAACTATATAATATAAAAACACCTTTTGGAAACTAAAGGACCAATATTAACCTGTCTAGTTCTCCTGAAAAGAAAGAGCTCAAATATGTGAAAAGAGCAAGGTCTTCCTTAACTGATATGTCTTTCTTAGATTATAAGTCCAGAAATAGGTACCCTGTGTGATGTCATATGTAATCAGAAGGTTTAAAAAGTACGCAAAGGCTGAAAATATGGTGAGGTACAGAAGGAGGCAACTGCCTATATTCACTGAAACTAAAAGGCACTTCAAAATTTTATTAAATATATAATATATAGAGAGACTGAATGAAATGAAGTAGCATATAACAGGAAATTAGCATTTGCAAAAATCATCTCTGCTATTAAATTTTCCTGAATAGCAATTCTAAACAAGAGTTTACAACAATATAGAGAGTTCGCTATGCTATAGATATAATCAGTATAAACATCTTAGAATTTCAAAATTTAGTTTTCCAATTCTCATTAGCTAAAGTGCCTTCTAAATTCATAGATATGGGTGGGTATGTTCACATGTTGCTTTTCAACCTTTTACCACTTGATACAATAAGTAGATACATTAAAATGTATTGCGATGTTATTACTAGGCTTTGCTGGGATTAAAAGATAAATAATAGTAATAATCATAAGGGAAACTAAGATCCCATTTTCTAACCCAGAAAAGTAGAATATACTGACACAATAAAGTACAAGGCACTACTAATCCAATACCCTAACCTAATAAAATAGATGGCACTGTTATCACAATTAATAAAGATATCCCAAATTTCTGAATGAATAGGAAATAGGATACAGGGTAGTGTCTGGGGCTGTAGGAAGATGAAAACCATACATACAGTTCAATTGTGATTTTTCACTTCAGGATGAGACAAGTTAAAAAAATATTTTCTGTTATTGCAAAACAAAACCTGTGTCTCACAGATCAGGCCTCAGAATATCAAAAGAAAAAAAAATCATCAACAGGAATTAAACAGTTTGCATACATTGAAGTCATCATTGACTTCTACCACAGTAGCAGTTGCAGTCTGTTCTGGCTGTTTTGTTTGTTGTAAAATTTTGTGTATGTATACATTAATGAGAGTGCATGAGACAGACAGCATATTAAGTATGCACAAGTGACTCTACACACTTCAAAAGTTACTTTTTTTGTCAAAGGAGATGCGTCTTTCTTGGTCTAAAGATCAAGTGACCTTCCCACTAATCTAGAAATAATTGCTGAATGCAAACATGCACCTATCACACCAGGTAATAATGAATAATTTTTCTTTATCACACCAGGTAACAATGAACATTTAAAAACAAACAAACAAACAAACAAACAAAACCTAACCTTAGAACTCTATGAGAGAGGATTTGAGAAAAGTCAAGCTGGAATCAAGGGTCATCCTACTATGTGAGGAGTAAAGTAAGTAGTTCTCATAAAGGGTTTCATTTGTTGAGAGCCCACTATATCATAGACTTATGGACTTTAGTAAAAATTGGTAGAAATTCCAGTTGGCATATTCTCTTCACACATATTGAGATATCAGATACAGTCCCCAAAACTCATTTTAAAACTAATCTCTCAGACTCTTGGGACAAAAATAAAGCACTCTATTGTATTAACAGGCCATAGAAATTATTATTCTTGACCCAAAGTTAAGAGTGGAACTGGGGAAGTGTAGAGATTGTTAAATTGACCTGTAGAAATATTTTATTGGCTAAAAGAGAAACACTTGTGAAAGAAACAAAGAAACATTAGCACTCCACATGGATGTCTGGAAAGGCAAGAAAATAGAATGGATAAGACTGTGATGGTTAATAATATTAGGTGTCAACTTGATTAGATTGAAGGACACCTAGATAGCTAGTAAAGTATCGTTTCTGGGTGTTTCTGTAAGGGTGCTGCCAGAGAAGATTAATATTTGAATCAGTGGACTGGGAAAGGAGGACCCACCTTCAATGTGGGCGGACACCATCCAGTTGGTTGTCAGGACAGCTAAAGCAAAGCAGGCAGAAGAAGGTGGGGTAAGGTGGCTTGCTGAGTCTTCTGGCTTTCCTCTTTCTCCTGTGCTGGATGCTTCCATCCATTCTTCCTGCCTTTGGACATCGGACTCCAGGTTCTTCAGCTTATAGACTCCTGGACTTAAGTGGTTTGCCAAGGGCTCTTAGGCCTTTGGTCACAGACTGAAAACTACACTGTCAGCTACCCTACATTCCAAGTTTTAGACTCAGAATGAGACATTACTAGCTTCTTTCACCCTCAGCTTTCTGATGGCTTATTGTGGGACTTCACCTTGTGATCACATAAATCAATTGTCCCTAATAAACTCCCTTTCACACACATGTATATCCTATTAGTTCTATCCCTCTGGAAGACCCTTACTAATAGGGACCTGCTAATGGAGACCTACTATTTGATAGCACAACAGATGACTATAGTCAGTAGTAACACTGTACATTTTAAAATAGCTTTTTTCTTTTCTTTTTTTTTTTCTTTTGAGATGGTGTCTTATTCTGTTGCTCAGGCTGAAGTACAGTGGTGCAATCTCAGCTCACTGAAACCTCTGCCTCCTGAGTTTAAGCAATTCTCCTGCCTCAGCTTCCTGAGTAGCTAGGATTATAGACATGCACCACCACACCAGGCTAATTTTTGTAATTTTAGTGGAGACAAGGTTTCGTCACATTGACCAGGCTGGTCTTGAACTCCTGACCTCAGGTGATCTGCCCGTCTTGGCTTCCCAAAGTGCTGGGCATACAGGCATGAACCACTGTGTCTGGACTAAAATATCTTAAAGAATGTAATCGGATTGTTTGTAACTCAAAAGATAAATGCTTGAGGAGATGGATACCCCATACTCCATGATGTGCTTATTTTACATTGCATGCCAGTATAAAAACATCTCATATACCACACACACACACACACACACACACACACACACACACACATACACATAGTATATATATACACATATTATATATATACATATATATACACATAGTATATATATATATATACATATATATGTGTACGTGTATACACACACATATTTATGTGTGTGTATATATATATATGTTTATATATATACACATATGTGTGTGTATATATATATACACACACATATATATATGTGTGTGTATATATATATATATATATACACATATATATATATATATATACACATATATATATATATATATACACACATATATATATACTATGTACTCAAAAAATTTTTTAAAAAAGGAAGAAAAAAATTTATAAAACATGGCATTCCAACATATCCATGTTTGGGTACTGCTGCTAAATCAAAGGCCTGCACAACTCCCCTTCCTAAGGCCCTATGTGCTACTATTCCTGGATCAATATAGGCTAGTTATACAAGAATTAGAGAAACACAATATAAACTAAGATTTTGAGCTAAATAATGAATTATAATAAATTATAAAATTTTTCTTCATGAAACTGTAACCAGATTCCTATGATGCTGACTTTAATAACATTGGAATTGTGTTTTCCTAAGTTTTCTCAGACAAGCAGTTTCATTCTCTTCTACTTGAAGGACATTGTTCACATGTTTCATGCTGCAAAGCATGGCACCATCTTTCCTGACTTATCCTCAATCACCTTTCCATGAGATCGTAACACAGGTTCTCTTTATTCACTTCAAAAAGTATTCTGTAGGAACCAAATCTAAACATATCCTTGGTGGATACTATAAATTTCAGCATGATTTTTGATTTTATGCTCAACCCATGATTTTAAGAATGAGTTCATCTTGATAAAATTTTTAAATGTTGCAAGTAAAATTTTACTCATTTAAAGCAAATAGAAACGACAACATGAAACAAAAACCAACTAACAAATTCTATTTTTCAGTTGCTTTATGTTGTGGATAGAATTGTATATCCCCAAAAGTTTGTTGAAGCCTTAACCTCCTGTACCTGATAATGTGATCTTATTTGAAAATCCAGTCTTTGATGGTATAATAAAACTGAGAAATGATCATATTGGATTAAGATGAGCCCTAACTGCTCTACACCAATGACTGGTCTCCTTAAAGATGGGGGAAGTTTGGGGCCCCCAAACATAGACACAGAGGGAAGAATGCCATATGAAGACATAAGCAGAGACTGGAGTTATACACCTGAAAGTCAAGGAATGCCAGGACCGATGGCTATACCAGAATCAAGGATGAAGCTAGGGAGGATTCTACCATTAGTCATAGAGAAAGCATGCCTTCTTGATTTTAAACTTCTATTTTCCAGAACAATGAGAGAATAAATATCGGTTGTTTTAAGCTGCCCAGTTGTGGTAATTTGTTAGGGTAACTCTAGGACACTAATGACTTTATAATTAAATATTTGTAATGGTGTTAACTATTAGAGATATTTTTTGGTCATCATATCTTTATAAAAATAACATTGATTCTAACTGTTCCAATGACTGATCTGTATCAGCGAGAATGAAGTTAGGATAATATAAATTTTTTACTAAAGACAAATTATCTGTAAGTTTCAGGCAACAATAATGTATAATTTATGAATAGTAAAATATTTTTTATTTCTAGCAAACAAAAACTATTATTGGAGTGTTTTGTAGCTAAAATTAATGATTACTAAACAATAAACATATGTGTTTAAGAATAGAGCCTTATTTCCTTATTGCTTTTAATAACACATAATGCTATATAAATTAACACTATTTTCTGTAAAGTCATGCANAAAAAACAGTAAGATCTGGTTTCTGCATTCATATTGAAAGAAAGCACAAATTTTTCACATACATGGATTAAAGCAGTATGCCTTGTGCCTAAAATATTACCATAAATGATTCTCCTGACTTTACTGCTCATTTTTGATGTTGGGCATTTTAAGTTGAAAATGAGTTCAGAATTGTATCCAATATTCATCTGACCTGCAGGTTACATTCTAAATAGCTTACTATTTGGCCATTGCAGCAGTTTGAAAAATTGCAAGAAGCCAGAAATAAAATGCCACTTGTACCTGATTCCTCAAGCCAAAAATGAGTTTTCTTTTGGGATGAAATATTCCAAGTAAGGCCTGGTAAACATAATAGAGCCCATAACTAGTATTATATTAGTTAGGGGAATGTCTACATTTGATGTGCTGGAAGAGAAAAAGGTAGATCAAAGGGATGGGTCTAAACAATTTGGCATCCTAAAGAAACTGATATTGAGAGATTGAATACTCTTACAAATTCAATTAATAGTGCCCATGACAAGATCTAGAAAACAGCAATGCTCATTCTGTTTTAGAAGTAATGGTGAGGATCTGAAGAGTAAAGTAGGAAAGGTTAAAGGAACTTCAAAGGGAAGGCAGAGCCCTTCTTTATATTAATAAAGCCCTCCTTTACGTTAATACCAAAGTTGTGCTTACAAGAGTTGACTACCATGTAGGGGTCTACAGAAAAATGGGATAGTTCAGGGTTTCTTTGGAGATGAGGATATAGAGGTATTGCCTGATAGACTATAAATAATCACAGTGATGGTGAAAGATTTGCTTATCGTTTCCATGGTAAAAGAGGCAAGTCTGGAAAGGATACACTTATGTTGTCTAACAACTAGAATGAAGTAGTAATAAAACAGGAATTGATAAATCTTCAGAAGTGGGTGAAAAACACATAAGAAATATCTTTGAAGAGTTCACCAATGTTTGATGAGGGGAAGATGTGGTGGAAGGAACACCATCCTCTAACCCTAATCATAACCAAAACAGTAGTCATTGCCCTGTTCATATTCCTTTAATTAACGTGTGATCATCTAAATGTATGAATTACTAGACATTTTAATTCTGAAATCTACTGAGGAGCGTTACGATTTTGACGTCTCTGTATTTCTCCCTCCAAAAAGGGATGTATCTTCCCACATTATGTTCTCTGGGGCTTCTTAATATTGAACAGAGATGAATACATCAAAACAGAAGAACAACAGTTATGTGGAGGTGGGGCCAAAGTAGAAAGTCTAGGGCTATTTAGGGTAAAGAATTCATTACGCTGGTATGTGAGGGGAATGAACTGAATAAGAAAAGAGAATATTTAAGATGAATTCCCTATCTCCCTCTGTAGTCTTTGAGAAATTATTTCGGTGGAAAGTTTTATTTTCTTTTGACCATACAAACATTCTCAGCCTAGATCATGAAAATCCTGGCTTTCCACTTCTTATATTTTAGAATACATGTCATGAATTCTATACCTAAGAATCAATACTCTGTCAGATAGCTGAATAAATCCATTATCCTGATATGAGATAGCCTTGCATGCCATCATCACTATTGAATGCTAGACTTAGAAGGGCACAAATGGGGAAAATATAGTCAGCAGGACCCATGGTTATCCTTGAAATGCTCCTGAACAATCAACAGGCTTTGTGGCAGTTATCAACTTATTGTCTCTCAGCTCCAAATTCACCCTTAAGTACCTTCTCTGCTAAAACAGACTGGAATAAGCATTTCTTCTTTATAATAATCACTATGTTAAGTTTTGCCAGTACAGGATGGTGTAACACTGCAGGAGGAATGATAGAGCTATTTCTTTATGTTTTATTGTACTTTAGGTTCTGGCGTACATGCACAGATCATGCAGGATTGTTGCATAGGTACATACATGGCAAGATGGTTTGCTGCCTCCATCCTCTGTCACCTATTTCTGGCATTTCTCCCCATGTTATACCTCTTCAACCTCCCCACACCCCACTGTCCCTCCCCTAGCCCTCCCAAACAGACCCCGGTGTTTGATGCTCCCCCTCTGTGTCCATGTGTTCTCACTGTCCAACACCCACCTGTGAGTGAGAACATGCAGTGTTTGATTTTATGTTCTTATGTCAGTTTGCTAAGAATGATGGTTTGCAGATTCATCCATGTCCCTACAAAGGACACAAAGTCATCGTTTTCCATGGCTGCATAGTATTCCATGGTGTGTATGTGCTACATTTTTCTTGTCCAGTCTATCATTGACGGGCATTTGTGTTGGTTCCAGGTCTTTGCTATTGTAAACAGTGCCACAATGAACATTTGTGTGTATGTGTCTTTATAATAGAGAGATTTATAAACCTTTGGGTATGTACCCAGTAATGGGATTGTTGGGTCAAATGGAATTTCTATCTCTAGATCCTTGAGGAATCACCGCACTGAATGATGGGGCTATTTCTTATTTCGTTGAGCTGCATTTTGCTTTTCCTTGTTTCTGCGGCATGATCCATCACGTGTGTGTGTGTATGTGTGTGTGTGTGTGAATAGGAACATCCAGTGGACATTCAAGTTGTATTAGTTACATTTCTCTAAGGGACAGGACTAATACGATAGATGGACATATGAAAGAGAGCTTATTAAGGAGTACTGACTCACACAATCACAAGGTGAAGTCCCACAATACGACATCTGCAAGTTGAGGAACAAGGAAGCCAGTCCAAGTCTAAAAACCTCAACAAAAGTAGGGAAGCCAAAACTGCAGGCTTCAGTCTATAGCAGAAGGCCTGGGAGCCCTGGAAAACCACTGGTGTATGTCCAAGTGTCCAAAAGCTGAAGAATTTGAAGTTCAATGTTCAAAGGCGGGAAGCTTCCAGCATGGGAGAAAGATGGAAGTCAGAGGACTTAGCCAGTCTACTCTTTCCACGTTCTTCTGCCTACTTTTATCCTAGCCAGCCTGGCAGCTGATTAGATGGGTGCCCACCCAGATTGAGGGTGGGTCTGTGTCTCACAATTCACTGACTTAAGCATTAATCTCCTTTGGTAACACCCTCACAGATGCACCCAGGATCAACAGTTTGCATCCTTCAATCCAATCAAGTTGACAGTATTAACCATCACAGATGCGATTGCATTCAAAGGGCTTGCTTTCTAGGGGTAAAGACATAGTTGCAATAAAATCAATAACCATGTCTGTGATAGGCACACTAAGGAAAATAAATGGAATGAAATGGATCTATTTAAGATGAGGGATCAGGAAAGATTTCTTTAAATAATTGACATTTTTATTAAAATCTAAAGTAGGCTGGCGCGGTGGCTCACGCCTGTAATCCCAGCACTTTGGGAGGCTGAGGTGGGCGGGTCACAAGGTCAAGAGATCAAGACCATCCTGGTCAACATGGCGAAAGCCTGTCTCTACTAAAAATACAAAAAAAATTAGCTGGGCATGGTGGCGTGCGCCTGTAGTCCCAGCTACTCGGGAGGCTGAGGCAGGAGAATTGCTTGAATCTGGGAGGTGGAGGTTGCAGTGAGCCGAGGTCCCGCCACTGCACTCCAGCCTGGCGCCTGGTGACAGAGTGAGACTCTGTCTCAAAAATAAATAAATAAAATAAAATCTAAAGTAGAATTTACTCAGAGAAGCAGAATTGCTGTCAGATCATAGAATAAGGAATTTATTGCAGAGGTTAGTGAAAGCTGATGGGACAGTCTAGGCAGCCTGCTACCTTTGTTTGCTGAATTGAGCCTGATGTTGACATACATCAGTCAGACTGGCAGTCAGGAAGGAAAGCTCAGTGTGGACAACTGCAAGGACAAACTGAAATCAGCAGAGACAAATTGGAATCCAAAAGGACTAAGGAAACCATGTCTTGTCTTTCAGTAACCCCAACCATGATTCTGTAGGTGACATGCAGGAGTAACTAGCACCTTTTCCACAGTGATTAGTAATCAGAGAAGATGAAGAAGAAGATCTTGCCAGAGCTGAAGGATCCATGGATTGGGATGATGTCATGCTGCAAAATGTGAGCCACCACATCAGTAAGATACCTGGTATACCTGAGTGCCTGGTGCCCTGCATCATCTTTCAGAGAATAAAAACAATGTGGCTGCAATGTCACATCCACCTTTGTAATCTCAGGCAAAATACTTCCTCTGTCTAAGCCTAACCTGGAACTCTGCACATAGGAAATTCTGGGAATTCTGGTTTATTGGACCAAGCACAAAGACACTCCACTTGCCTAACATACAAACAGAGTGGGAAAGAGTCAGGCAGAATAAAGAGAAAACAAAAATACTTGGAAGCAAAAAGGAGCTTGAATATCATTAGGAAAAAACAGCAACAATAGCTAGTTAGCATTGGAGAAGGTAAAGGGTGGCCTTTACCTTCTCTACTAGGTTAGAGATATGGTCCTTATCGGTTATGATGTGAAATACAGATTTATTCCAATTCAACAGAAAATCATCGAATAGTGTTAACCAAAAAAGTAACTGGCTTCATTATGTAGGGAACAAAAGCAGGGCAATATTGAAAGCAAAGGAATTTTACAGTAATCCAGATGAAAAATGATAGTAAAGTGAAACAGATTCTTAAAAATGTAATTTGGAGGTAGGGCCCAGAATAATGTCTGAAGACTTAAATTTCCCCCTAAATTGCATTATCCTTATTCCTCTAAGGAAGGGGCAAGAATGGCTCAGGATTTCTGTTTCTAGTGACTGAATATATGACAGGCAATTAAGATGCAGAACACTGGAAGATTATATTTTGGGGTGGAGAAGAAAGGGAAAACTATGTAGCATTTTATATTTGTTAACTTTGAGATATCTTTGGGGAGTCTAGGTGTAGAAGGGTTAAATAAGTTTATCAGAGTCACAAACATTTCTAATAACATTATGACTATTTTCCATTCATTCAAGCTTAATAAACACTCTGAAGCACTTGGGAACTTTGTTCATGCTTTTGCAGTCTCCATATTCAATCAGTAACAACTTACAGAATTGGTTAAAGAAATATTTCATTGAATACTTACTATTTTCTCAATAAAAATATGAATACAATTATACCTTTAATTCACAAAGCTCCTAGTCTAGTGGCAGAGTAAAAGGTATGTCAATTATCAGGGTCAATATGGAAAGTGCTGCACTGGCATGGAAATTTCCATTTGATTGACTTCTAAACATATGTCATATTCCTTTCTTCTTGGTTTCCACAGTTGAAGTCTTGTTACTGCCACATGTAGACCAGCATGAGCAAACTTAAGCCTATAGGCTGGACTCCTGTTTTTATAAAGTTTTACTGGAACACAGTCATGTCTATTCAATTACATATGGTTTAGGACTACTTTCATACTACAAAGGCAGAGTTGAATAGCTGCAATACCGACTATGGACTGTAAGCCTGAAACATTCATTATATGGCCCTTAAGAAAAGTTTACAGTTACCTAATTTAAAGTAAAATATTCCAATATCCTTTAATGTTTCTTGCTTCCTCTCTCTCTTCAATTCAATCCTTCCTACATATCACTGCTAGATTAATAAAAGCTGCTAGATCCTTTCTTCAATGAGTCCCCATGGTATACTTAAATAAATATTAAAAATCATTCTGAGTTCCTTTGAATATATAACATCTAAGCTAAAAATTTTTACAGATCTCTATTGCCTTATGAATTAAGTATGCATACCTATTCTGGTACTCAAAAGCCTCCATTATATGACCAAGACCTAACTGTTTATCTTAAGTTACACCTCAGCAAAGGTGTTCTAGCAAAGTGACCTTCTCTTTCTTTTATTTATTTGTTGCCTTTTTTTCAGTGTCCACCAACATGCGGAATACTCTCTGCCTTTTTTTTTGCAATTTCTCACCTCTGTACCATATTCATTATACCATCTCTATCAGAGGGCCCTACTTTCTGTCCCCATCTTTGCAGCTTCAGTGCTAACCACCTCCGTTTGTTAGGATAATGTCAGCTTCTAAAACAATCTCTAAAATTTCAATGACTTAATATAATAAAAATATATTTCTTATCCACATAATAGTTCATTGAAGGTGTTCTTGGTCAGTGATGTGAGGCGAGGTGGTGAGTATGGTGGTCTGCTTCACAGAGTCATTCAGGACTACCATTTTCAATCTAAGTCTTCCAAGGTCAGCCAGGTCCATGTCCACCCAGCCAATGGGGAAGAGGTAGTAGAGAATCGTACAATAACCCCCCTCAGCCAAGGAGGTCACACTCATTGCTTCTGCTCACAATTCATTGGTAAGAACTAGTCATAAGACCCCACATATAATTTCAAGGGGGAGTTGAGAGACATGATCCCTTTTTAAGTGTCTACTCTCTAACAACAACTATACCTTATCAGCAGGGAGCATGACTCTTTGGTGGGCAGTTAGTGGTCTTTACCAAACCCTTCCTGGCACATCTCCATACTACCTTCCTAATCAGATAAGCTTGTCTCATATTCAACCTTTGTAACACTTCATTTTATTTATCATTAGGTTCTAAGGAGGTCTATTATCATATTGGATTTTCTTTCACTTGACTTCTTTTTTTACTTTTCTGACAATATCATTTATTAAGCTTCCATCACTTATAATACCCTTTATATCTGCAATGGTGATTTAAAACAAAACAAAACAAAACAAAAACTACTGTTAGATTTTATTTTGAACTTTTTATATAGGAAATATTTGTTTTTTAAATTTTAAGTTCTGAGATACATGTGCAGAACATGTAGGTTTGTTACATAGGTATACATGTGCCATGGTGGTCTACTGCACCTACCAACCCATCATCTAGGTTTTAAGCCTCATATGCATTAGGTATTCATCCTAATGTTATCCCTCCCCTTGCCCCCCAAACTCCTGACAGGCCCTAGTCTATGATGTTCCCCTTCCTGTGTCCATGTGTTCTCATTGTTCAACTCCCACTTATAAATGAAGACATGCAGTATTTGGTTTTCTGTTCCTGTGTTAGTTTGCTGAGAATGATGGCTTCCAGCTTCATTCATGTCCCTCTATAGGACCTGAACTCACTAATTTTTATAGCTGCAGAGTATTCCATGGTACATATGTGCCACATTTTCTTTATCCAGTCTATTATTGATAGTCATTTAGGTTGGTTCCAAGTCTTTGCTATTGTAAATAGTGCCGCAATAAACATATGTGTGCATGTGTCTTTTAGCAGAATGATTTATAATCCTTTGAGAATATACACAATAATGGGATTGCTGGGTCGAATGGTATTTCTTCATCTAGATCCTTGAGGAATAGCCACACTGTTGTCCACAATGGTTGAACTAATTTACACTCCCACCAACAGTGTAAATGCATTCCTATTTCTCCACAGCCTCGCCAGAATCTGTTGTTTCCTGACATTTTAATGTTCACCATTCTAACTGGTATGAGATGGTATCTCAACGTGGGTTTGATTTGCATTTCTCTAATGACCAGTGATGATGAGCTTTTTTTCATTGGTCATATGTTTGTTGGCCACATAAAAGTCTTCTTTCAAGAAGGGTCTTTTCATATCCTTTGCCTACTTTTTGATGGGGTTGTTTTTTTCTTATAAATATGTTTGAGTTCCTTGTAGATTCTGGATATTAGACCTTTGTCAGATGGATAGATTGCAAAACTTTTCTCCTGTTCTCTAGATTGCCTGTTCACTCTGATGATAGTTTCTTTTGCTGTGTAGAAGCTCTTTAGTTTAATTTTATCCCATGTGTCAGTCAATTTTGGCTTTTGTTGCAATTGCTTTTGGTGTCTTAGTCATAAAGTCTTTGCTTGTGCCTATGTCCTGAATGGTATTCCCTAGGTTTTCTTCTAGGGTTTTTATGGTTTTAGGTTTTATATTTAAATCTTTAATCCATCTTGCATTAACTTTTGTATAAAATGCAATGAAGGGGTCCAGTTTCTGTTTTCTGCGTATGGCTAGCCAGTTTTCCCAGAACGATTTATTAAATAGGGAATCCTTTCTCCAATGCTTGATTTTGTCAGGTTTGCTGAAGATAAGACGGTTGTAGATGTGTGGTGTTATTTATGAGGTCTTTGTTCTGTTCCATTGGTCTATGTATCTGTTTTGGTACCAGCACCCTGTTGACTTTTTGACATATCAGCCTAGCATGATCCTCAAAGGACATCTTATCTTTTTTTTAGTCCTCTACTATTGATCCATGGATCTGACCACGTAACCATTGATTTAAGAGGGACCAAGTGACAGAGTGCATGTAGTTGCATTTGGTCAAACCCACCTACTAAATTAGAAATCTAACCCAGTAAGCATTTTCTTTGATTGTGTGTCAGTATTCTCATTATCTGTGGAGATAAATAATTTAGAACCTCATAAAAATACCATTTAGAAATATATCTAGCAAATAGCACAATTTTGATATAAACATATTAAATCTGAGAGTCGAAGAGTTGTTGCTTCTTTCTTTCCCTCACTCTTAAGATGCAATTAATCTACAAGTACTGTCACTTTTATTCTTTATTTTTATTTTTATTTTTTTGAGACAAAGTCTTGTTCTGTCCCCAAGTTGGAATGCAGTGGTGCAATCTCAGCTCACTGCAACTTCCACCTCCTGGGTTCAAGTGATTCTCCAGCCTCAGCCTTTGGAGTATTTGGGACTACAGATACATGCACAGTGTCCAGCTAAGTTTTGTATTTTTAGTAAAGATGGAGTTTCACCATGTTGGCCAGGATGGTCTCGAATTCCTGACCTCAGGTAATCCACCCCTCCCTCAGCCTCTCAGAGTGCTGGGATTATAGGCATGAGCCACTGCGCCTGGCCTATTCTTAAAATATATCTTAAATATCTATATCTCTTATACTGGCACCTACACCCCTCATCCAAATCACCGTCCTATTTCTTCTGATATATTTCATGCTCCTGCTGTCACTCTTGTCTATCTAAAGACTTCTCTGCACAAAGCAGCTAGTGATCCTCTTACAGCATAAATCATACAATGCTACTGACCTATTATTGGCTTCTCATTGCCTTTAAAACGAAATCCAAACTCCTTACCATTACAGCCATGATTTGGCCTCATCTATCTTTCCAGCTCCACCTCACTTCACCCACTCCTTATCAGTTTGCTAGGGCTGCCCTAACAAAGATCCACAAACAAAGTAGTTTGAACAACAGAAATTTATTTTCTCATAATTCTCAAGCTAGAATTCTGAGATCAAGGTGTCAGCAGGATTGGTTTCTTCTGAGGCTTCTCTCCTTGACTTGTAAATGGCCTTCTTCTCCCTGTATCTTCTCATGGTTTTCTCTCTGTGCCTGTCCTAATTGCATCTTCTTGTAAGGACATTTGTCATATTGGATGAGGGTCCACCCTTAAGAAATAATTTTACCTTAGTTACCTCTTTAGAGGCCCTATCTCCAAAGACAGTCACATTCTGAGGTACTGCAAATTAGGAACATAACATATGAATTTAGGTGGAACACAATTAACTCCTAACACTTCTTCTCACTCAATATATGCAAGCCATATGGCTTCCATTTGTTCCTCAAACACGCTTTTTTTCCTGCTTCAGCAAGTTCGTTTGGTTTTTGCCTAGAGTGTTTTTCTATTCTTTGCATCTCTGGCTTTTCATGTTTCTTTTTCATTGCTACCTCCTCAAGGGGTCTTTTCTGACCAACCAATCTAAAGCACTGTTACCACCCACTGTTCCTCCATCACAGTCTGGTTTAGGTTGTTTATTTTCTGCTTCCCTCCTTATAATATAACCTCCTTTAAAACAGGGTATTTGCCTCACTCATTTATTGCTTTAGATCCTCTGTGCCTAGTACAGTGACTGGTACATTAAAGAGTTTCAGTAAAGAATTGGTGAGTGAATTATGCTTTATATAAAGCAGGAAAGCATTTCAAATAAATAATCAAATATTTTCTAACCTCTTCTCATTTTTTTTTTAGATTTAAAATGTACAAATTCTGACACCAGACTTCCTCAGTTTAAAATCCCCTCTTGAATCTTCATAAGTTTGATTGAGGCCAAGTTGAATAAATGCTTGTTATTCAGTTTCTGCATTTCCAAAACAGAGATAATTATCTGTACCTAAGGCATTGGATTATTATCATGGTTTAACAAGTTGTATATAAAATATTTACAATTACACTTGTTACAGGTAGCTAGGCAGGTGCGGGTGAGACAGGAGAGGGCTCTCACCTACCCACCAGGAATGTTGGTTGATGATTTGGCAATTATCACGTTGCCTCTCTAAAAGTGATTAATTGGCAGTTGATGCCAGGGAGAGGCTGTTTCCTGATGGTCCACACCTGTCATGTGAAAGTGTTAATTGAAGGCAGATGCCAGGGAGAAGCAACTTCCTGGGCATATATTAAGAGACAAAAATGGAGGAGTATGACCTTCCAGGGCACTCCACTGGAAATGGAAGAAATGCCTCAGATGGGCATGCATACTACTTCCTAAACACACTGCACTTACTCACTTCCCAAGAGTAAGGAGGGCACTGCAGATGTGAACAGCCCACACTAAGGAAAGAATCATGGAAAAGGGATGCAAGATGCCAGAGATGGGCCAGCCTATATAGTCCTAGGATCATGGTTAAATGGGGCACTTGGCCTTGGTGCCCGCTTGAGTCTCTTTCAAGCATGCTATTTTCCCCTGTTCTAAAGTCTTTTATAATAAACTTCCATTGCTACTCTGAAACTTGCCCTGGTCTCTTTTTCTTATGCCTTTCAGTCAAATTCTATCTTTTAAGGAGGCAATAATTGAAGTTGCTGCAGACATGTACTGATTCGCTGCCAGTAACTTGGATATTTTCCACCAGTAACGCACCTAGCACACAATAAATGCTTCATAAACATTTGATGTTATTGTTTAAGATATGAAAGGTAAACTATTCATTCCTATAGTTGATAAAAAGAGATGAAAGCCATTTGTTCTGGCCACAACGACTTTACTATATAGCTAAAGAAAGTATGTAAGTTAAATTATTCACATAAAATTCAGTTAACCAACTCAGGCAAATAACATTATGCAGGTACAAAATGTTCGAAGTAATACCTATGAAGAAAGTGAAGATAACTAACATGATTATGCATCATATAGCTATTCCCAAGTGAATGGTACTGCTTCGTACTGATTTCAACATCTCCCATCAACTTTCTTACAAAGCCATGCGACAAGTAGCACTATTTACAAGATATTTTACTGGAGATCCCTTACATGTTAACTTCTGAAATGTTTCTTAAATGTGTTCTTTAACGATGTAAAGAGACACAGTGACAGGCAGAAATGAACAGCAGTATATAGGATGGCTCAGGGCCTCTTAGCTAGCACCTAAATTGTAGGACTAAAATGTTGCTTATACTCTTGAGTGTTCTTTCTCAAGGAGGAATTCTTGAGCCAAACTATCACTTCAGCTTTGTCATTAATATTTTTTAATATCCAGATATTATCTTTATGATTTAGAGATCTTAGGAGAATATCCCATTTTTAACAGCTATCATTTGGGAATATCCAGACCCTCAAGCATAATAGATGGAAAATAATGTGATTTCTGAGCCCATCTGGTCATCTGTGCTAGACAGTTCCAAGCAAACACCCTGAAAAAATTGATTTTTCCAGCAAATTTATAAATTTGGTCCTAAATTCTCTGTGTTTGTTTAGTGTTCCTCCACTGGGCAGCAGAGATGCTAAGTGGTAATGACAAACTCAGATATGCATAGTTAGGTAATTATTTTGGATTCCAAACACCTGCGCCAAGAGTGGGTTGCTATTCAATAATCTCAGTTATCCTCCAGCTGCCATATGATTTGTTTCACATGTAGGCTAGGCAAAGATCATATATCTCGCCCCATTTCTCCCCACACAGGCTCTATCTCTGATTTTCAGGTCTTTCTATAATTGCTTCAATCAATGTTATAACACATTAAGTGGATATTTATGGAAAATCAATTCAGAACACTATAATTAGCAAGCACTGTAAGCCTGGGGATGTTGATGCAAAGCGTTCAACTCCAGGAAGGGATTTATCTATAATAAAACTTGTATAGAATTATCTGTGATATTTACCAATACCAACTTTGTTGATATTCAATCTTGGTTTTTAGTTTATTTATTTGAGATAGCACATATGATAGTCTTCATCCTATTTTCTCAAAAATGATTATGAATATTCACCTAAGTTATATTCAAGCAACATGGAACACTGTCTTTGAATATGTAGTCTAACCATTTTCAGCACTATGTTAGAAGCACTGGGAAATCTGATTTTGTATCCCATATGTGAAATAATTTTAATGGTTTTCATGTATCAGAAAGGCATACTACAAAAAATTAATCACAGTGTCCTTTTAATTTCAAGCTCCTATGAATAAATTTTTCTGGAATGAATAAATTAAAATCTTGCTGTGTGTCTCTGTCTCTCTCTATCTTCCTTTCTCCTTTTTTTCTCTCTCTAATGGAATAGCAGGCTTTTACCAATTCAGGTTGATTCTAAGCAATGACTTCAGAAATGAAATCAGGCTGGCTACTCTAAAAGTCAAGAACCAAAATGGAAACTTCTTCAGTGTCTTTGGATGTTTGTATAACGGAGTAAACAGCTTGGAATTTGATACTATTGTCACTATCTTTAGTTCCCAAGATTTTATATATATAGCAGAAAGATTTAGGCAGAAGGGATATTTGATAATATGCAAATTTCTAGGTCTTTACCATAGAAATTCTGATCCAATTTGATTCAATTCATTTGAAAATGCACAAATGAGTCTTAAGTAAACTATCCAGAAACAGCATTCTCTGAAACAATAATTTCTAGACTAAAAGCCCCCCTTCATATTGGCCAAACAGTCCTGCTTTTCTCTCTCTGCCTCAAACCGTCTGGCCTCAAACTCTCTTCATGGTTAATTTTTGTGTTTATTCTCCCCAAAGCCAAATTTTCACCCCTCCTCATTAAAGATTAAAGTGGTTAAGGCAGTTGTCAAAAAAACTCAACAGCAGAGCAGAGACTCAAACTCACTCTTCTGTCTTCTCTTTCCCTGACACCCTGTTCCCTTATGGACCCACTCTACTCGTCCTAGATCAGCCTATGGAGCCCGACTAACTAACAGGGCTGAAACAGTCACTCCCATTTTCAAGGCAGCTACATAGCCTAGAGAATGATGTGGGCCATGACTTTATCCTTGATTACAGAAAAAAGGAATTCAGCAGTGTTTGTGCTTCCATAATAGAAGAATCAACTTTGCATTAGTTTGATCCTCTGAGACATGACAAAATAAATAGATTGAGCTATTACAATGCTAGCTTAATAAAAATCATAAACAACAAACGGAATATTTATTTCCTTTTGGGAAAGGGCAATTCAACAGTAGCTGGTATGTTTTATTTCTAAGTTGAGATGTGAGTACATTACAATATTATTTATACTTATTTTAAACTAATCATTTAAATAAACTAGTATTAGATGCTTATTATCTAGAAATGTTGAACTAAATGATGAAACAAACTAGTGAATAAATAGAAAATGGTTGTCTTTGAGGAGCTAAAGTTGGAGTGGGAAACTGGAAGAAGATGCAAGAAACTCACTTTTTTTCACAAAACACTTTTTGATAGTTCATTATACAATGAACGATTTGATACATGTAAAATCTAAATAAAAATTTTAAAACTGATAATGTTTTTAATTTTTGTTTTTTTCTTGTTTTGTTGTTTTCTACTTAGTTTAGGTATTCACATTATGGAACACTATCTAGAGAAAAGGTAAAAAATAATGTATGTTTTCTTTACTATTCATTTTAGTTATCTTTATTCTGATCTGGGTCATTTTTTGAGCTTTTAGTTTTGTCTATGTTTTTGCCTTTTTAATATCTTTCAAAGCCTAAAATATTTTAATAAATATCAGTTATTTTACTATGTTTGTCTCTCATTTCAATTTAGAGTGTTTCTGTTTCTGTGAATCTAATAATCACAAATATAATTTGTTCATTTTCAAGTAGCTTCCTAATTTATCTAATGCTTTATGGCGTTCCAGTTCCACAGGATTTGTTTACCACTTCAGCAATCTGTACAGCATGTGAATCTGTCAATCCCTGATTTCGTTAAGATTAAACTTGCTTTAACATAGCAAATACAGTTTCCCCCAGGTTTAGATACAATGAACTGAAGGATAGAATCTGGGCTGCTGTCAGGTGGAACAGGTGCACTATGTTGCTTTGTCCTTGTTTTATTTTTGTATAGAAATTCTGTATCTTAAAGGGATACCAAAGATCGCCAACATTTAGATTATGCATATAATTTACCACAAGAATTCTACTATTCTCTTAAAAAGAAAACCCATACATTATATATAGTCCCTGAGAATTTTAACTACTTTTCCCTAAGAATTTTTTTAATCATGTATTATTGACATAAACAACGTAGAACATTTCAATAAAGGAATAGTCAGTCTGTACATACGACGGTTTTAAACAATTTACTATTCATTCAGATATTGAATATTTTCTACTAGCTGCATGGCCTTGAAAAAATTGCCTAGCCTCTGTGCCTGTTTTCTCTTCTGTAAAATGAGACTTATACAACTGTCAATATAGTAAGATTAAACAATTTAATAATAAAGCTAACAATTATGCATAGCCCTTACCATGTGTCAGACACTGTTTTAAGTCTCTTGTTTGTAATAATTAAATTTCAAAGCAACCCTGCATACAGTTACTCTTACCAACGTCTACATTTTATAAGTTAGGAAACTGATGTTGGGCAATTGAGATACAATGAAGTCTATGACAGAAATTATTTCTACTCTTAAAGAGCTTACAGAGAATGTAGAAGATAAGCAAACAATAAAATCAAGTGTGATTAGTGTTTGATTATGGCATATATGAGAAGGGACAGCAGGAGACACTAGAAGGCTCCAATCTACCTTAGAGAGTAAGGAAAAACACCTCAGGGCAGATGAAGTCTTAAAAGTTGAGTTCTCTGTGTTCTGAAGATGACCACACAGTTCCATAGGTTTCCATTGACAGATGAGTATCAAAAGAGATAGCTGAAGAAAAGGTTTTTCAGGAAGAATAGGGAAAGTCGGAGCTGCTTTTACTCTAGTAGTATTAATACATGTCAACTGGACAGGGAAAATAAGCAGAGAGGAGTATAGCATTGGTCAAGGGAAGACAGCAGGGAACAACTCCATTGCATTGCATCTCTTTGCTTTGAATCTCAGCTACAGAGCAGAACAGAAAGTCACTCTCTTTTGCCCTCCCTCCTGCTTCTTTTTAGTCAGTGAACATGTGAGAGACCACTATAAGCCAGGCCCTGCTGGGAAACAACAGTGAATATTATAGATAAGGTTCCCACCCTCAGGGTCTTTACATTCCTATGTGAGCCTAAACAAATTAAAGACTTAACTAATAAAATTATCACTTTTAAACAGGGAAAGCAATTTTTATAACAATATTCCAGAAAATGCAGGCCCAGGCTCAGTTCTAATGGACATTTCCTTTAATGACACATGTGGCCGATGAAATTATTCTGGAACCATGACATAAAGAATGAAGAGAACATATGAAGAATCATTAGGCAGAAGGTAAAGTTTGCTTCTTGTTTTATCTAAGGTTTGTTGGTTTGTTTGTTGACAATAGCTGTTTCAACCCTCAAAATGTACATGAGAAACTTTAGACTTGGAAGAGTTAAGTAAACAGTTGAGGGTCAGTCACCCAGCAAGAAACTAGCAAAATTGAGATTTAAATTCTTATTTGTCATGATGCTTTTTGGACATAGCTGAGACTAGAATAGAGATAGACAGACAGACAGATAGATAGATAGATAGGTAGATAGATAGATAGAAATATAAATACATACATATACATCTCTCTATATGTATATATAGAGAGCAAGAGAGATACTGGATTTTACCCATATATACAGAAAGAGAGAGACTAGATTTTACATGTGTATATATGTATATAGACACACAGAGTGAGAGAGCAAGAGCAAGAAAGAGAGAGAGAAAGTATGGATAAAATCTACTCTGCAGAAATTGACAAAAAAGCTTTCAGTCTACCAGTAGTATTGTTTTATTTTAATATCTTATTCATAACCAAGTTATTTTGAGTAGTACACAGGATTTAACAGAGAAATAATATCACATATCTCTCAATTATACAGCATATCTTTTCGTTTCAAGAGTGATGAATCAATCTTCCCCTAAACATACTATGAAACATTGCAGGCTTCAATTTTATGCACAACTTTCACCTTGATTACCAGTCCCTGTATCAGCCAAGGTCATGGCACGATGCAAGTCACTCAAAGTTCTTGACTGAGTAGAGGTTAATTAAGAGAATATTGACAAAGTGTGAGCCAGGATAAAAGGAACCTAACAAGAGATGATGAAACACTACATGGCTGGTATTAGGGAAGAATCCTTACTATCTCCCCGTCTGGAGGGCAAAGGAAGACAGCAGTTACCCCGACATACAGAGAGTGCCTGTAACAGAGGATAACGTTGCCCAGCAGGGGCACTGGCCACAGGTCCAGCAACTCAGCCACTGCCCAACTGCAGCCAAGAGAGAAGGAGCCAGGAAGAAATAACCCTCACCTCATCATTCTCTCATGCTCCCACTATCTTTTGGTGCCTTCCACTGCCCAAACCCTACCAAAAGCTAAAGGGAAAAGGGACACGGTTGATGTTGCACACAAGGGCAGCTTTCTAGAGTCTGGAGGAAGGAGACAGATGTAGTGTTCCAGGATTGGTCCATGATTTCTGACCATCAAATATATAGTTGTTGTGCATGCACTCAAAAAAGCAACAAGAAGAGTCTGATGAGGAGTTCATTTTGGAACTTAGTGTATTTAAGATGTGTTCAGTTTTGGAAGATGTATTTATTTATTCCCATTCTGTTTAGGTCTTTAAATAATTGTGAGTTATCTGTATTTAATTATTGCCTATATAAACATGTAGTTTTGAAGATTTTTATATAAGAAGAAAAAAATGTGGTAACTCTTCTCTACTTGAGAAATCATGTTTACATTTGCCTGAAAGGTACATATTGATACATATTGATATGTGAGTGTGTCTACATGGAGGACCAGGAGGATGAACTTAGACTCTGGTATTGAAGATACTGAAGAAACAAAATGATGCGGTTTGGCTGTGCCCTCACTCAAATCTCATCTTGAAGTGTAGCTTGCATAATTCCCACATGTTGTGAGAGAGAACTGATGGAGTACAATTGAATCATGGGGACAGTCTCCCCAATATGTTCTTGTGGTAGTAAGTCTCATGAGATCTGATGATTTTCTAAGGGGTTTCTACTTTCAGTTGGCTTTCTTTCTCTCTCGTCTGCCACCATGTAAGATGTGCCTTTCGCCTTCCACCATGATTGTGAGGCCTCCCAAGCCACATGGTACTGTGAGTTCACTAAACCTCCTTTTTTTTTTTTTTTAATAAATTACCTAGTTTTAGATATGTCTTAGCAGAAATGAGGACACACCAATGCACAAAATAAAATGAAAAAATGAAACCACAGCTAAAAAGCTATGGTGGTACATTTATTTACTACATCCCTTGTGTCTACAGTGTGGAAGGAATTTCCCACTGCACTCCTAAAATAAGCAATAGGGAAGGAATCCTTTATGCTCCTTTTTAATACCTTTTCACTTCTCTCCCAGGGAGTAAGAATGACATCTCACTGGTGAGTGATTATGGATAGTTTCTCTCCCTCCCTTCCTCTCTCTTTCTTCCCATTTTCAGATATACAGCAGTTCCTGCTTTTATGTGGAAAGAACTTCTTAGAACAGATTGTGACCCTATGGGTTATTATTTGGGAGGCAAGAGTGGGTGGAATGGAGTTGAGTGGCTGTAGTTCTAGGTGAGTAAACTTATTAATTCAGGAAACTGTCAGGAAAACCAATTCGGACATACATGTTAGCCATACTTTCCAACTTGGATAGACCAATAATAAACCAAATGTTTTGATCTCCATCTACCTAACTCACATATCATTTCACTTGGTGTGCAACTTGAGAGGAGAAAAGAGAAATTATGTTATTACTACACTCTAAAGAGAAGTACAACAGCAACTTTCTTGAATAATAAAATAATACAAGAAATATATTTCTCCTGATCCTTTATTTAACTCTAAGCATATGCACATTTTGTAAGAACTCCAATCTGCCCACTTGGTTTGAGCAGTCGCATCATAGCAGTGAGATGACTCATTAAATAAATCTCAGGTGTTGGAGGAGACAGTTACTGCTGAGAGATTACACAGAAATCAGTGAAACAGCTGAGGTTCAAATTTCAGTTTCCATTGATGTGTGCATACACAAATCTGCTCCTGTCATTAATACCCCCCAAAACAACCTATTAAGAAGAAGAAATAAACAAAGAAGCAACCCTCCACTATCTTTGACTGCTCTCAGGATGAAGTCTGAAATCTCTGACAGATCTCTAGCCCCTTCTTCTATTCTGGATTCATCTTTTATTACCAGCCCCCTTATTCTCCATGCTTTTCTGTAACTCAAACCCAATATTCTACCTCCTGCCGCAGGACCTTTGTATGTGCTATTACCTCAACTTGGGAAGTTCTTCCCACCCTCATGCTAGTCGATTGCTACTAATGCATCCTATTTCAGGTTGAGCTTCCCTCCCTAAGGGAAGCTGCCTTAGCCCTCCAGTTTAGGTTATGAATAGTGTTATATGTTCTCATGGTTCCATCTCCCTCTTTCCCTCTCAACTTATCCTGGTTGTGATGTATGCATGAATGGGATTGTTTGCTTAATGACTATTTTAATTCAGACTGTAGCTTCATGTAGGTAGAGACTACATGTAAATTTGCTCACCTACTATTTGCAACAGAGTTTTGTATAATCTTAATGATTATATGTGGAATGAATGAATAAAACAATCAATGAAAATTAATGAAAAAATAGTTACCCACGTGTTAACATACAACATGTATCTGTGCAAAAATACTGACTAAATAGATTTTATGGGTCTTTGGATACAGGATTTTAGCATAACTCAAGAAAATATTCCATATTAAAAAATAAATTCATTTCTACATTAAATATTAATAATTTATTTTCTGCTTCTCAAAAAAAGTTCATTTCATTCTAGTGGTCTTAAGTTTTTAAAAAGTCAGAGCTGCTGTGGTTCAAAAAACTTATTTCTTTACTAAGGAATTTATTTACACAGGAATTAACATTATATTCTATTGTAACTATCAAGATAATCTAATAAATTTTCTAAAGTATAAATTATTTCCAAAATAAATGTGGCATATATAACAGTCTTACAATAGTTTTTATTCATAAAATAAAATCATAAGATGCTGGAAGTAGAATAATAGAAGTTGAATGCTCTAAGGAAAAAAAAAAACAGAGCACCTCTGTTCTAACAACTTCTATAAATTGCTAGTCATATGCAGGGGTAAATTTAAACAACCTGGACATCTGTATGAATGAGGGTAATGATACCTGCTCCATCCCTTCACTAGATGAGGATCACATAAAATAAAATGTGGTCTCATCTCTCTATAAATTTGAAAGCACAATTCAAATCTAAGATAGTCATAGTCTATCCTGATGCTGTAAAATTTAACAGAAGATTCTGACGTTGTTGTGGACTCTGAAGCCACATCATGTTCCAAAATAGGAAAGTGTTGGGGTTAAGAACACAGCCTCCAGAGCCAGACTGCTAGTCTCAAATTGCAGCTTGCACACTTACTGGCTGTGCAACCTCAGGCAAGATACTCAACCTCTCTGTGCCTATGTTTCCTCAGTAGTAACATGAAGATAATAATAGCATAGATCTCACAGTGGTATCAAGTGGATGAAATGAGGTAGCATATGGAAAGGCCAAAGAACAGAGTAAGCATCAATTAAAGATTAACAATTATTCATAGGCATGGTGCTTTGTAAGATTTCACTGCTTGATTTATTAATTGCTTATATGGGACAGCATGGATGGTGACAATTTATTAATCACTATATGATTCTGTAGTCTTGAGCAGGGAGAAAAAAATCTCTATCCATTTGACACTTCAGAGATGTTTTATGAAAGGGAAGACAACTTTGCCAATTAGAATTTAATTAATAGAGCGTGTCATCATTTCTCATTTATTACTCATCTTTACCATCTTTTTGTGTCACTTCATGGTGGTCCTCTCTTTTTGCCCAGCGCAATCTGTGCCTAGTTCTTTTGATTAGTTTGTACCTTCTTCTCTCAGACCAGTCTTCTAAATGTTCAAAGTGGATTGTCTTCTAATCTTAATACATGTTTTACTCCACTTCAAGATTTCATAAGCTGTCTCAATCTCGATCTCCTGACCTCGTGATCTGCCCGCCTCAGCCTCCCAAAGTGCTGGGAATACACGCTTGAGCCACTGAGCTCAGCCTTTCATAAGCTGTCTTGTACATTTTATGTCAATTACCTCCCTCTGTGGATTTAGAGATAAAGAAATTAGAGATGCAACCTAGTATTGACTCCTGCCGAAATCATTAAAATTTTGCATAATGTCATTTATCAGGACCCACTGCCAGTCTCCATTATGGGACGAAGATTCACTTTGAAGCCCATCTGAATCAATTTGTAAAACTGCTTGAGATACTAACAGATGATTTACTGAAATTGAAATATAACTATTGCCTTTTTGGCAGCCACAAGTGGTGTTTCTCTGTCAAAACAGCAATCAAGTGAGTTTTACATGATTTGTTGTTAAGAGACTCCCAGACTTCATCGTTCACATTTGTTTCATCCTCTACATGCTGGCAACTCCTTTCCCTGTCCCCTTACTTTGAAGTGATTAAAAAGAGTTCTGAGAATCAGTGATTGCCAGAGGCTTGCTGTGTTGCACTACAGTCACTTTCATCTTGTCTTGCTCCAGGTGTGTTTTCAATGTATATCTTTAACTCCACTCATGAATCAGAATTGTTATCAGTCCCAGGATTTTATTTATTTGTTGTTTGTTTATTTGTTAGGGACAAGGTCTCTAACAAATGTTGCTGCCCAGGCTGATCTCAAACTCTTTGGCTCAAGGAATCCTCCCCACTAAGCCTCCAGAGTAGCTGGGACTACAGGTTCAAGTTACCATGCCCCGCATGATTTTTTTCTTGTTTGTGTTCATGAACGATTTCTTGCTTCAATCAAGGGCTGTGACAGGAATCAAGTATCATCAGGAGTACAGAGCCAGACTCATCCTTAAAACAGCTTTAAAATGCTCCTCAGACTGAAATTGTTACAATTCTGAAGATCAACTGAACATGGTCAAAATAATGAATTTAAGGCTGTGCAGTTTACGTAGCACCAGTGGCTATTGTGCAACTGCACAAAATAAATGGGAATTTCTGTTATCTTCCCTAGTCTGTCAGATGGTGCTGAGAGGAAAATGTGACACAAAGTCCTCACCCTTTGTTTCCTCCTCCATGATCTCAGGCAGAGTCACAAACTGTTTGAGACCAAAACCCACACTTCATTTTTATGTACTTCCCATGATACCAATTATTTTAACCCTCGGTTTCAAAGTTCTGTGTCACACTGTCTGTCCTCATTTTTGCTAACTACTAAATTCCTAATCTATATTTCCATGGCTTTCTGCTATGCTAGCTTGTAAGCAGTGGTTATGAGTTTTGCATACATTTCTTCTTTTACTCTAAACAACAACAACAAAAAAATATCACATTTATAACTCTGGTATACTTCGTACAAATTTGGAAATACGGTTATACAGCAGCTAAAAAAAAGATTTATCTTGTGAATATTACAATTGTGAAAGAAAATTAGAAGGATTTTCTGGACAATATGCAATCAAAAATCAAATAGCTAACATATAGCATCTATTGAAAATTACTTGGTGATTAGGTACTTCTCTAGTTTATAAACACACACCTGAATACATACACATTCATTCAGACCTCACAAAATTATTTATGATTACTTCCATTTCACAGAATGAGGAAACTGTTGAAGAGGACAATTAAGTAGCTCCCAAAGGTTAAACAGCCAAATAAATGACAAAGTCAGGTTTGGACCAGGTGGTCTGGTTCCAGAACTAATTCAGGAGTACATAAGCACTGGGCAAGATACAAAGTTGAATACTATTTATATAATCCTTTTTATTTAAAAAGCTCTACCTCTATGAAACCTAATAACTATCTTATATTAAATTCTCAGTTCAGTGAAGTAGTTTGGAATCAGAGGTCACAGCCACCCAGTATTTTATATTCTAAATAGCAGGCACAGTTAACCAGGTCCCTAGTAAAATGTCACCAACCCTCTGAGAGTACAGACCCACACAGTCCAGTCCTTATAAATTAACCTGGCAATGAAGATTGTTTCAGAGTTATACAAAGGAACGGACACAAAATATCTGCCTGCTCTTATTTCTATGATGAAAGTGCTTTTTTGATCATATAGTTAGGTTTCTCCCCAAGGGGTTGTTATTGCTAATTTCTAGGTCATTCAGTGCTTTGGCCTAATTTTATGCTGCTTTTCGTGATCATTCCAGCTGCCGATCTTCGGATCACAGACTACTCAGCGTGCAAAAAAACTGGAAAGTGAAACACTCATTTCCTCATGAAATAAAACCAGTATTTATGGAACAACAGGGTTTATTTTGTACGAAATGCAATTTTAAATATATTAACATTATTATATTGCTTAATTCTCACATCAATCCTATGTGATGGGTACACTTATTTTACTCATTTTTCATATGAGGATGCCAAAGCAAAGACGTTAAAAAACATGTTGATATAATTTGACTATATGTCCCCTCCAAATCTTATACAAATATTTAATTCCCCAGTGTTGGAGGTGGCACCTGGTGGAAGGTGACTGGATCATGGGGGTAGATTTCTCATGAATGGTTTAGCACCATCCCCTTGGTACTGTCCTCTTCATACTGGGTGAATTCTCATGATATCTGGTTCTTTAAAAGTGCATGGCTTCTTCCCCCTCTTTCTCTTGCTCCTGCTCTAGCCAAGTGATGTTCCTGCTCCTGCTCTGTCTTCCACCTGAGTAAAAGCTCCCTGGGGCTGCCTCAGAAGCCAATCAGATGTCAATGGCATGCTTGCACAGCCTGTAGAACCATGAGGTAATTAAACCTCTTTTCTTTACAAAATACCCAGACTCAGGTATTTATACTGGTGCAAAAATGGCCTAACACACTTGCCCAAAGTCACCAGTTAGAAATTGCAAAGAAGAGCTATTTTGGAGAAAGATAATACATGAAATATGTTGAACCATGAACACAGATAACCACCAGGAAATGACGAAAGATCAAAAAGAACAATTTTAATGTCAAAAGAGGCAACTTCCTTTGTTCATGGGTTCCAGCAAAGTTAAAAATGGAGATATGCTAAAACTGCAATTAAAATTTTTTGTTGTTTAATAAATTAAAACCCATATACCCATGTGTTCTGACAAGGTTATCCTGTTGCTACAAAAAGTACAGTTACCAATTTTATATTTACAGGATATAAATATATTTCTACTGCAGTTTATATTCACTAACTTACAGTATACTACATGCAGAGCATGTGTTTAAAGTTGTGATGAATACTTCCATTAATTACTCTACCTCTGAGACTATATGCATACACTCTTTTAGAGATGATTTCCAGAGTATAAATGCAGGGCTCTTCATAAATAAATGTCGGATCTGGAAAAGTGGCCCTTCTGGAATTCCAGTCATTGTCTCTTTCACCTAGCACCCAAGTGTTTTAAAAAGTCATGTGGTCTTCAAAACAACCCATTCATTTCATGGAGTGGAACAGATGGGACTCAGGGATGTTAGTTAACCTAAGGACTATCAACTTGTAACAAGTGACATAGATGAGACTGAAACCTAAATTTGTCTAGTTCCAAAGCCACACAGCTACCTTGTCAGCAAAAGAAAAGGAAGAGAAAAAGCAAAAGAAGAGGAAGAGAAGGAGAATGGCTAGTGATATAAATATTTTTGTCTATTACCTTGTTTCATCCTTCTAAGTACCTTCCCATAGGTTATTTTCATTATGTAACAAAAATCTGTCATGCCACAGCTTTTTACTACATGATTCTACTCCCAAAGAATCTACTAATTCTTCCTGCCTTGCAGTAACGGAATTCAGAAGATGGCTTCACTTCACTTATCTCACCCGCATCCTGTCTTTTCTCAGGTAGGGTTACCAGATAAAATACAAAATGTCTACACAATATTGTGGCATTCTTCTACTATAGATTATTCCAATTTGACTGGGCATCTGTACTTTTATTGGTTAAATCTGGCAACCTATTCCTAGGAAACATTAACCTAATCAAAGTGTACCCATTCTGATTTTCCACACTTTTACTCTTCAGTATTATCCTAAACAGTTTTTCTTCTTTTTTTCTCTTAGGCTTCATCTCCATATTCAAGCAAATATATTTACAGAGCCCAAATCTTTATGTTCTTGTAATTCTGAAATTGAACTGTGTTGAGGCTCAGGAAGTAATATCCCAAAGTATGGCGCTTTGGCATGCTGAGTACTTTGAACTAGGGGACATTGGAAGGTCTCGGAGGAGACCTCAGAAGAGGCTTCAGACTCAAAGTTTGCTAACACTCTCCTACTCTCCTGCCTTTCATTCCTGATTCTCTCTCCCAAAGGGCATAGAAACTAGAATTCTTCTTCCCCAAGGTGGTTCATGGAAACTAGAGCCTCTTTTGCCCAAAGTCAAACAAAAAACTAGATGATTACCTTAACGTCCTCCTCCCCCAATGCCTTACTGTCTAGGAATTGGTCATAAAGAAATTCTTGGACATATGCTGTCTGATACTAGGTCATAAGATCCTCTTTCCAATACCTCCTGCCCCATACCCAGAAAAAAAAAAAAAAGATGGTACAAAGAGAGGCCACAAGTTATCTTGTTACACTTAAGCAAGTTAGATGGAACAGTGTCACGCTCTGAGTTTCAAATTATGAGTCCTTTATTTTTAGCCAGTGACTCAGAGACAGCTAACGCTCAAAATTCTCTCGGCCTGAGGAAGGGGCTTGATTATCTTTTATACCTTGATTTAGGTAGGGGAGGGGGAGCATAGCTGGAGCAGAGTTTACAGAAGCAGAACAAGCAAGTTAGATAAGGGGGCTGGTAACTAAGAGGCAGGAGGTTCTCATGATTGTTGATTGTTTAAGGAGGGTATACACAAGCCGTTCCCACGATTGCTGGTTACTACGGGGGGTATTCAATCCTTGTCATATAATCAATTGGCCAGGGGGGCATTCACAATGGCAAGTGGGCTTGCCAAGCAGGCTATGGTTACAAACGTTATATGTTTCTATAGCTCTAAGTACAGCATGACCCAACACAGTAGCAAAACCCAGGTATGCACTTAAGGGAGGAGTGGCAGGAGGGGGTGAGACGGAGGTCAAGATGGAGGCTATCTGGCTCTCAGCAAAATGGAGTCTGTCTGGCTAACACAGGATAGGTTAGCACAATCTAAACAGGTATCCCTTGCTTGGTTTCCTCACCTCAGTTTACTAGAATTAGTTCATACTCTTTGTGTTCAATCATTAATAGTTTCAATAGTTTTCCCTGTATATGGTGGGGGAGGGGGTCTTCATTTTGAGGGCTCACATGATTAAATGAATTTGTTCTGTTTTATTCTTCCTAATTTGTCTTGACATTTGAGTGTTGGCGGTAACCTTTATGATGAGTAAGAAAAGATATCACACCTTTTTGCGGCTACAACTGCTGAACACATTTTTAGCACATACTTTATTTTCAGTTGTATTTTTTTTTTTTAAGAATAAAATAAACATAACCATTCTCTCTTTCCTATAGCAATTATCTAACATGAGGGAAAAACAAATACAACGTTTTGGATTTGTGACTTTCAAACTCTATAAAACACGTCCAAAAATCAGCTTTATAGGTGGGATAATGAAAATAGCAAATATTAAAAACAGCTTTCTTTCTAGGGTAAGAAAAGGAATAGGGAGACAGAGAATGAATCTAATCCCTCAGGATGTTTTAAAATATATAAAATATTAGCCAGAGCACTAAGACTGAAAAAAAAAAAAAAAAAGGAAAAAGCACCATACTCAAAAAGAGACTAAAATCGGCAGCTATCGAAACGCATACCTCTATCATGTCTGTAAACCTCAGAAAATGATCTGACAGCTAGCAATCTGTCTTATCTTATATTTAGCCAACAAATATATTCATTATCTGTGTTAACATACATATAGACTCTTATATGTGTTTTGGCTTCTATAGTAAGCATTAACGACATATAATTTTTTTCATTAATTTTATTTGCAGGGAAAAATTAAAGCTGCAAGTAGAAAAAATATTTTTCTCATAATCCAATAAAGTGATAAAAGAAACTATCAAGAAAACGAGATTAAAAGTGTAGTCTAATCAGCGTTGAAATGTCAATATTCCAATAACCATATGCCAGCAGTAAACTTAACATAATTAGTATTTTTTCCTATCAAGCAATAAATTAAGTAGAAGACTGATTGCAGAAAAATCAGCTGACTCTTATGAAACATTCTAAAATTGGTTTTCTAAAACTAAGATTCCTCCAGACAGATCAGAAAAACTTGAAACAATTTGAATAATTTAGAGATTCAGAACAAAATATATAATCTGTATAATACTCTCAATGCTTTTTATATAGGTTTCTGATACTTTAGCATTTCATAGTTTCTTTAAATAGTGATAGTAAACAATAAAACAAACAAGTAAAAAAAAAATCTCCTTTTAGTTAGCAGTGGTATTGGAAAAAATAATATAATGACTGGCCCCCCAAAATTACTGAGCTAGAGTTATAACAGATTCCAGTGTGTAAAGATGTCTGAACAATGTATTTATTTCTGTTACATGGCAATTATTCTAATCTATCCTAACATTCCATTAGTTCAAAGTGTCTAGAAATCTAACCCAAATTTTTGCAAGAATCTTCAAAATAAGCCAAACTCAAATGCTTTTAATTCCTGCCAAATGACTATCTTCTAGTTTAAAATGAATTAAAGTCATTACATTTGAACTCTAACTCTCCAATCAATTAAACTTATTTTAGCCTATATTTCTCTCTATCTGAGCATAAAGTATCGCTCTTCTTGTTTTCAATTAGTCTTTCTATATACAGGTTTTAACCCACTGTTTTCCATTTCTTCAAGGAATGTGCTACATTGGTAATATCTAATTTCTCCTAAATTTTTGCCTACAAATATCCTCTTTCAGGAAAAAGGAAAGGAACTAGGCTTCTTTCAGAGAAAGTAGGCTTAATTTTCTCTTATTCTGAAAATTAAAAAAGCTTTTCTTTGGCTGGGATTCACTTTCTAGCCACTGTTTTTCCTCTTTCTCAATTTTCCTTTATAAGCTTCCTTAAAAAGCCATCAATCCTTGATGCCTTTAATTCCTCATGCCACATTCATTCTCAATCATATGTCATATTTCATTCCCCTACTTTCACCTCCACACCTTCCCTAAAAATATTCTTACTAAAATCAGCTATGAAGACTGCTGCCAAATCCAACAGTTATTCCTCATCCTTTTCCTCTTTCCCTGTGGCCTTTGACATGTAGAGCACATATCTGGTCTTCCTGAAATCTTCTGTTTTATGTTCTTCTCTTCTTTGCTATTCCATTCTGCCCATAACTGGATCTTCTTACTTCACCTGTCCTTAAATAATGATGTTCTTCCACAGAATTGTGTCATATGGTTTTGTTTTGCTTGAACTAGACAACTCCTACCATTTGTAGTATTATTTGTGGAGTGTTCATTTCCAATTTATATCCATAGTCCAGACATCTTACAGGAATTCCAAAATAGGACATTACACCTGCCAGCTGGTCACTGTCACCACCTGAACAGATCACAAATCATTGAAATCAAGCTGTCCAAAATGTACCATTCTATGCTTCGTCCAATACTTCTGCCTCTAACCTCCCTAAATCTGCTTTTTATTTCTGTATTCCTTATCTCTTTTTATGACATCAATTTTGTTCCAAAAGGAAAAAAAATTATCTTAGCACCATTTTTAGTGATCCATGTTTTTCCCCATGCAATTAATCACTCCTAATAGTTCTAGCTTTGAATTATTTCCTAATTATTTTTCTTTTCCACTATCAACACTGTTTTTGTCACTGTTCATTTCCCCCACTAAAACCTCTTTATTTGCCTTTTACAATTATTGTGCGTGTGTGTGTGTGTAGAACATTTAACATGAGATCTATCCTGTTAACAATTTTTTTAAGTGCACAATACAGTATTGCTAACTATAGGCACAATGTCAATAAGCAGATCTCTAGAATTTATTTATCTTGTATAACTGAAACAGTGTACCCCTTGAACACTAACTTTATACCTATTCTTCCAGCTCTTGGCAACCACCATTCTACCCTCTGTTTCTGTGAGTTTGATTATTTTAGTTATCTCACATAAGTGGAATCATGCAGTATCAGTTCCTCTGTGACAGGCTTACTTCATAACATAATGTCCTAAAATTTCCTGAATTTTTAAGGTTGAATAATATTCAATTATATATATATATATGAATCATATTCATATATATGTGAATCATATATATGAATCATATTCATATATATGATTCACATATATATGAATATTATTCAGCCTTAAAAATTAAGAAAATTTTTCCATATGAGACAATATGACAATATGAATGATCTTGGAGGACATCATGCTAAGTGAAGTAAAGTGAAGTAAACCTGTAATAGAAGAACTGATATTACATAATTCCATTTATATGAGTTACCTAAAATAGTCAAACTCACAGAAACAGAGGGTAGAATGGTGGTTGCCAAGAGCTGAAAGAATAGGTATAAAGTTGGTGTTATATATATATATGCATATATATCTCACATTTTCATACATTCATCAATCAGTGGACATTCAGATTGTTTCCTTGGCGATCTTGAATAAAGCTACAATGAATATGACAGTTCCTCAAAAAATCAAAAATTGAAATACTATATGATCCAGCAATCTCATTTCTTGTTATATATCCAAAATAATTGAAATTAGAATCTTGCAGAGATACAATAGTTCTTTTACTGTTTATTTCTTCTTGCCTCTGATATTAGTCTGGTATAATCTATGTTTCTTTGTGTTTTCAGCATGACTTTTTTAACATTAATATGACCATAGCTTTCACATGCATTTTCAAAACTTTTCATCAATATTACCCACCTGAATGAGTGTAACTTTTTAGTAAGAAATCAAACAATTTAATAATATCTAGCATTACTAGAGTTATTAAATAAAATCATTGTTTAGGAAATAATCATACTGCAAAAAAATAGTTACAATTTCCCTGAAATTATCAGAAATCCTGTATTTTTTTTTCTGGCAATCTCCACTATGGGCAACTTGAGCATTCTCTAGGTTCATCTCTGCCTGTGCTTCACCAATAATTCTACTGTCAACCTCTAAACATTATCTAATCTCCATCCTACCCCAACCAAAAAAAAAAAAAAAAAAAAAAGACGACTTACTGGCCTACTTTACTCTTCTTTCTAGTCTCTCAAAATATTACCCTTTCGCCTTCTTCTTCCTGTCTGGGGTGTCTCTTCTCCATAATAGCTGTGCCTGTGGTTGCACAAGCATGAATCAATATCTCATTTCTCAAATGGATTTGCAATTGGATGTGGCCATATGACCAAATTATCTCCAATGAAATGGGAGCAAATGTTATCTGCGCCATAATCTAATCCTGTTTCAAAAAGCCTCCAAACAGTGCCCGTCAATGTTCATTGGGATGGTGACACAGAGAGTAACCTCAAATGCACATATAAACTATGACCAAGCTGCTATTAGCCTGGGTTCTTGAAAAACCACCTGGAGCAGATTCCCTCCACCCCTTTGGAGCACCTGCCTCAAACTGTTTAATGAGAAAAAACAAAAACAAAAATTATCTTGTGATTGAGCCATTGCAGTCAGGGTCTAATTAGCCTATCTTCCTAATTCACTATCCTCTCTCATTTTCAGGTCTCAGCTAAACAAATATTACCTATTATGGAAATGTTAACTAATACCAGATTACAGAAGGAGGTAACAGTAAATGAAGAAGGTTTAATGATCCTGAGGATTATGAGCTGCAGTGAGAAAACTAGGATTTTCATTAAATTTTATTTGGGGCATGAATAAGAAACCAAATAAGAAACCAAATCCTCGTTATTTCTTATGAACAAAGAAATATAGGTTAATGAGTTTTTTCTCATTAAGTATATGTTTTTCTGACTTTTATCTTTGAAAGACATTGGAAGTTAACAAGTTATTATTAACAAGGACTTTGAATAAATAAAATCACTCAGATAATCAATTTCCTTTATGAGTCATTACATTCTAATGCATATTTTCAAAATTATAAAATATTTTCATTTTTAGGAAAAGTATATATTCTACTCTGTATCAAGCATTGGGATTTTTTCCTGTAAAGACTGAGATAATAAATAATTTAGACTTTGCAGGCCATAAGTCTCGGTCTCAGTCACAATTATTCAATTCTGCCATTAAAATGTAAAGGCAGCCATAGATGACAAACAAACAAGCATGGTTATAGTTCAATAAAATTTTATTTACACAAACAAGTGGCAGGGAAGATTGGGTTCACAGATCATACTTTGGAAATCATGTGATCTCTATCCAACTATATACAGTACCTATAAATTATAAATATATTAATTTTTGTCATATTCTCTCCTTTCATGTCTTCTTTTCCCCTTCTGTCTCTCTTTCCTTCCCCTCCTGCCCTCTTCCCCTCCTCCCTCCCTCTCTGCCTCCCTCCTTCCCTTCTTTTCTTTCTCAGATACAGCCAAAGCCACTCTTCCTATCCTATTGTTAGATCTTTTTCCCCTTCATTCCCTCTAGAAGTAACCACTCTTCTGAAATTGGTGTCTATCATTCCCTCACATGTACAGGTATCTATAAATAATGTGAACTGACTTTTTTTGTCTCAAAATTACATAAATGGTGTCAATTTTGTACACATCTTTTGCAGTGAGGTTTATCACTCAACATCATTTGTGCTTTTAGAAAAACCCTAACAGCATGGCTCTGTTCATGGGTGAAATATTTTACACTCTTAGAAGTAAAGACTCCTAGAAGTGAATATTTACGGTATGTGCATCTCCAATTTTACTATTGTCAGATTGCTTTTCAAATAGGATGTTATGTTTTCACCAGAAATACAGTAATTTCTGTTTCCTCGTATCTTGCCATATATGGTGTTATCTGAATTAATGATTTTTGCCAATTTGATGAGAGTCCAATGAAATCCCATTGTTTTAATACTAATTGCTTAGGCTTAGGGAGTGCTTATTATGTCATGCATGATTCTAAACAGTTAATATGTTCTAAAGCACTTAATAATATGAGGAAAGTATTATTTTTATCTCCATTTTACTGATGAAAGAACAGACCCAAAGATGTAAAATCACTTTCCCAGGTTCAGGTCACTCAGATAGTCAGAGATAGAGCCAGAATCTGCACCCAGGCGGTCTGTTTGTGAAGTCCACGTTGTTTACCCATGAAACTTATAATTCTCTCCCTAGATTTGACTTGCTTTATCCTGTGAGTAAAGTTGATGACCATTTTATATATTATTAAACAGATTTTCTCTTATATGAATTTTCTGGATTTGCCCTTGGCTCATTAAGTCCTTTTCCCATTGTTATTTAATTGTGCTTTTTGTTCTTACTGGTTTGCAGAGGTTTCTTCATGTATTCTGAGAAGTAAATAGTATTTAATTTATATAGGATGTAAATATTTCCACCAATTCAAAACTTGGCTTTTTATTTTTGTAGTGTGTCTTACGTCATTTTGAGTTTTTTCTTTAATTTCATGTATGCAAATATATCATTCTTCATTTTTTTCCTTCATAGTTGTGTTTTTAAATCATTATTTAAGAAATTATTTTACATTTCAAGATCATGAAGATATTCTTGATTTCTTCTTTACATTTATTTCAGTTTTCCATATGGATAGCCAATTTTACCACCATTATTTATGGAAAAGTCTGTCCTTTGCTCCACTGTATTATAATGACACTCACACTTACTATTCTTCCTACAGAGAGTTATTTTGGGGCTCTTTTTTCATTTCCACCAAGATATTTATGTCTTAACAGATATCAAAATATGTTAATTGTCATATCTTTTAGTAAGTCTTACCATTTAGTAGGGTGATTTTTCTCTTATAGTCATAAAAATTCAGGACTTGGCTATTTTTGTCCTTTCAGTTTCTCATGTAACTTAAAGGATCTGTTTGACAAATTCAAACAACATAAACCAACTGGTAGATTGAAAACAATATGAATATATGAAAATATAAAGAACTGACATCTTTTTTGAGTCTTTATAAACATAAACATGGTAAATTTCTCAACTTTTTTGTATCTTTTTATGTCTTTCTTTGAAATTTTATATTTTTTCCATAAAATCTCTATATAACTTTTATTAGATTTATTCAGAGGTACTTTTGTTATTATAAATAATATTTATCTTAAAGTTACATTTTCTAATTATTTATTGCTGGTATTTGTGAAAGCTATAAATTTTCTTGTTAATAGGCTTACTTATTTTGTTCTTCCTTTAAAATAGAATGTCCCTAACATTTCTCCATTAAGAATTATGCATGTTATACGTCTTGGAAGGGAACCTTTACTTAGTTAAGAAGAAACTTTTCAATTCCAATTTACTAACAGGATTAAAAATAAATCATGATTAGGCATAGAACTTTTCATATGCTTTTTTTCTGTTTCTGTGTTATTATGTTTTTATTTTAATATGTTTTGGGGAAACAGGTGGTGTTTGGTTACAGGAATAAATTCTTTAGTGGTGATTTCTGAGATTCTGACGTACTCATCACCCAAGCAGTGTACACTATACCTAATGTCTAGTCTTTTATCCTTCACTCTCACTCACCTTTCCCCCCGCCGAGTCCCCAAAGTCCATTCTATCATTCTTATGCCTTTGCATCCTCATAGTTTAGCTTCCACTTGTAAGTGAGAACATAAAATGTTTGGATTCCCATTCCTGAGTTAGGTTACTTAGAATAATGGTCTCCAATTCCACGTAGGTTGTTGTGAATGCCATTATTTCATTCATTTTATGGCTGAGTGGTATTACATTGTATGTATGTATATATGATATATATGTATTTGATATATATCATACAGATAATATATCATATAGATAATATATATGATATATCATAAAGCTATATCATATAGATAATATACATATCATACAAGTATCTAAATGATATATATAGATAATATATATGATATATCATACAGATATATCCATATATATATCATTGGATATTTGGATTTTGTGTATATATGATATATATATCACGTATATGTGGATATTTGGATCCTGTGTATACATATTATATACAGAGAGAGGGATAGATATATATCATATATACAAAAAATTCAAATATACAAATATCCATATATCCAAAATATGGAACTAGCCCATCAATGAGTGGATAAAGAAATTGCGATATATGTGTGTCTACACATATACGTCTACATGTATATTGCAATTTCTTTATCCGCTCATTGATTGATGGGCTAGTTCCATATTTATGCAACTGCAAATTGTGCTGTTATAAATATGTATGTGCAAGTATCTTTTTTGTGCAATTATTTCTTTTCTTCTGGGTAGATACCCAGTAGCGGTATTGTTGGACCAAATGGTAGTTCTACTTTTAGTTCTTTAAGGAAGTTCCACATTTTTTCCATAGTAGTTCTACTAGTTTGCATTCCCAAAAAGTATTTCCTTTTAACTACATCCAAGCCAACATCGATTATTTTTTTATTTTTTTATTATGGACATTCTTGCAGGAATAAGATGGTATTGCATCAAAGCTTTTTTTATGTGTTGAAAGGTTATTTCCTCATTTTTACTATAAAAATTTTAGTAAACAACTTTTCTAATACTAAACTATTCTTTTTTCCTGAACTAAATTCTGACTTGCCCTAGTGTAATTTTTAATTATACTCTTGGATTGATTTTGCTAATATTTTATTGAATATTTTAAATCTACAATCACACATGTCTTACGGTTTTCACAAAAGATACTTAAAAATTCACAGAATTATATAACAGCCTCACAAACTGAAAAGAGGCTCTTCCTTACTTTTTGCAACAGCTCGCATGCCATAGGGAGTGAGAGTTTGAAGATTTATCATAACTTAAAAACCTCTTTGGCCTAATATTTAGATTTGTTTTTGAGGGTAGCCTGTAGAGTACTGATTCCATTCACTTAATGGCTGAAAATTGTTCTGGTTTTTTTTTTTTTTTTTCCTTGAAGCAGATTATCAAAGTTCCATACACACTGTATTTTGTTTATCTTTAATATCCCCATATTTTAAAATTAATGAGTTTTCTTCTTTTATCTTGTTCAACTTCACTAGAGGTTTAGTTCATTAGCCTTTCCAAAATATCAGGTTCAATTTTGTTGCTCTCCTTATTTCTTGTTTAATATATGTTATCAGTCATGCCATCTGGGCCTGGGGATCATGTTCATGGGAGAGTTTGTTTTTCTTTATAATCACAAATTCAAGTTTTTAATAGATATTGGCTGTTCAAATTTATAGATTTTATTTGCTCACTTTTAATAAATTATGATTTTGAAAGCATTTTTCTCTGGTGGATTAAAAATGGCCACAAATTCTTGTGGTTATCTCACTGATGGTGGAGTTTGTGTCCTCTTCTTTATATATGGGCTGGTTTTGCCAAATGGAATCCAATAGGACATGCAGGAATGACACCATGCCAGTTCTAGACCTAGCATTTAAAAGGGATTACTTTCCCTCTCCTATGTTCTTACTCTTTGAATCTAGATACCATATAAAGGAGCCACCATCATGGCAAGGACAAATAGATATAGAGAGATTCCCAGCCTTTCTATGTTGGCCCTCTCCAATTCTCCAAAGTCTATGTGAGTAAAGCCATCTTGGCTTTTTTAGTCCTAGCTGTCCACTGACTGCAGCCATATAAGAGATCCCAAGTGAGACCAGCAGAATAACTATTTGGTCAAAATGGAGGTTGCATGAGATAATAAATGATTTTTTTTTTAAATTTTGACAGTAAGTTTTAGAATTTTTGTTACATATCAATAAGCAGGTAAAACAGAAATTGGTCCTGCAAGTGGGGTGCTGCTATAACAAAACCCTAAAATATGTGTACTGATAGTGAGCAGAAGACGAAGAGATTGAGGAAACTATTGTTGCACAGTGGAAGGACAGTGAAGATATTTTATTAGAAACAGTAAAAAAGGCAACCTGTGTTATATGTGGTAGAAAATGTGGCAACACGGTCACCTGCAATGATAAGGAAAACAGAAAATACATTTATGGAATCTGTGGATTTGGCTAAGAAGATTTCCATGCAGAATATTGAAAACACTAACTGGTTTCTTTTAGCTGTGTACAAGAATATGTTCAGAGAGAGATGAGTTAAAAAATGAACTCTTTAGTTATTAAGCACAATCTTAAGGAATCATTTCCAAGCTAGGAATTACTAGATTCAGATACAAAACTGTTTCTCATTCCTAACCACTATCCAGCAAAACGTTTTCAAAGAAAGTAATGGGTTCAGGACAAAGATCAAATGCAGTTTCCTGACAGGAAAACATGTTCTTAAGGTCACAATGCCAATGATACCTTGTGCTGCATCTGATTCTCAGGCATGTAGGAAACAATCTCTGCTAAGTCTTATAGGGTCTTACCTGCAAGTGCACAGTGTAGCCCTTGGCCAAAGGTCTTTGCTGTATACCAACATAGAATTACTATTCCAACACCCCACTCTCACAAAGACTTATTTTCTCCCACTCTTTTATGTAAATCTCAGTCACTTTTGTAGCCCTCAATTCTGATCTATGCCTTTTTAACCTCACAAGATCACCTTTCAATTTAGGAGTTTCTTCTCTGCACTATGGTAAGAAAAGCCCTGCCATTCAGAAAGCCTGCGTGACTATCAAGGTGACATCACGTATTCCCCTATCTCAAAAGTCTCAGACGCTCTGCCTCTGTTCCAATCATGACTGTTGCCCAAGTAATCTTAATCATGTCTCCAAGTGCATCATTTTAATATTTAAATATTTCATAGATTGCTATTGTCTTAGTAGAAAAAACTTTTCATACCAATCATTTTCACATCCCTATGCCAGTAATTTAATCTCAATGTTTAGGGTTTTCTTTTCTTTTTTTTTTTTTTAATAAGAAAATTAGTCTTTTAATCTAGAATTTTCCCATTAAAAAAATAGTTCAATAGAATATCCATATAAAAAAAATCTTGTATCCCTGCCAGATGTTATACACAAAAATTCATTATGGATGAATTCTAGATCTAAATAGAAAAGAAACAATGAATATTTTAGTAAAAACATAAGATAACATCTCTATTACTTTGACATTAGCAAATATATCTTAAATACGATGCACAGAAAAGTGTTCATTATAAAGGATAAAAATTATAAATTAATATTTCACCATTGTATTAGTCTGTTCTCACACTGCTAATAAAGACATACCTGAGACTGGATAATTTATAAAGGAAGAGATTTAATGGACTCACAATTCCACGCGGCTTGGGAAACCATGCCACAATCCATGGTAGAAGACAAAGGAAAAGCAAAGGCAGGTCTTTCATGGTGGAAGGCAAGGGATCATGTGCAGGGGAACTGGCATTTTTAAAACCATCAGATCTCATGAGACTTGCACACTATCATGAGAATAGCAGGAGAAAGACCCATCCCTATTATTCAGTTACCTCCCACCAGATCCCGCCTACGACATGTAGGAATTATCAGACTACAATTCAAGATGAGATTTGTGTGGGGACACAGCCAAACCATATCAACCATGTTAAAATAAGGGATTCTGTTCATCAAAGGAAAATTATAGAGCATGAAAAAGCAACCCACAGAGTCAGAGATGCTCTCAATTCATGTATATGGCAAATAATTTGTATTTGATATATGTAAATATTTCTAAAAATATTAAATATACAAAGCTTATAGAAAATTGACTAATGGCTTAAATAGATACTTCAAGGAAAAAGGTATTCAAACATATAGTAAATATATGAAAGGCGCTAAATTATTCCACCAGGTTGGTGAGGATATGGAAGGAACTTTCGTATACCACTGGTGGGAATGTGAACTGATACGACTTCTTTGGAAAATAAGAGATTTTGCTAATATGATTAAGTTAAGGAGATTGAAATGGGGTACTTACCTGGATAATCTAGTGAGCCTAGTGCAATCTCAAGGACCTTTATAAGCAGGAGGCAGAAGGAACAGTTAGTAAGGAGAAGAGAAGACGGAAGCAGAGGTCAGAATGCTTCGAGTAAGACGTCATGAGCCAAAGAATGCGGGTGGCCCCTGGAAGCTGGATAAGTCAAGAATTCCAAAGAGGAAGGCAGCCCTGACTTCCAGGACTGTTAAGATAATAAATTTATATTGTTTGAAGCCACTGAATATGTGGTAATGTGTTACAGGAGCAATAGAAAATGAATATCCTCTATAAACTAACAGTTTCTTTTTTCAGCATACACCAACAGGGAATGCATTTACCAATAGAGAAACTAGAATGTTTATAACAACACTTTTCATGTCTCTAGCTTGAAACACATTGCCCATCAATGGTAAAATATATAAACTGTGGTATATTCACACAATGGAATAGTATGTAGCAATGAGAAGCTTCTATAAACACATGGAATAATATGAATGAATGTCCCTAAAATAATGTTAAAAGAAAGAAGTTTGATGCAAAAAAAAGGGTAAATACTCTAAGATTTAATTTATATAAAATTTTAAACAAAAACTATCATTATAGAAAATGTGAACAGCTGTTACCCTTAGGGGAATATTGGAGCATGTAGGGGAGAAAAAGAGGGGTTTTCAGGTGCTGTTAATGCCTGTTCTTTAATGTGGGTTATAGACAGATGAAAATGTTCACTTTGTGAAAATCCATCAGTTTAATGTATGTATTTTATAGTTCAATAAAATGTTAAAATATAAATTTAAAATGTGAGCCAGAAATGTGTATTGATTGACAACAGAGAAAATTAAAAGATGTGGGAAATTTAAAATATTTTTTTAATTAAAATTATTTAGAAATTCTCTTTGGATAAGTTAATCAAAAATATAAACTAAGGCCCTTTTGAGGTCTTATTTAAAAAATTGAAATATTCTCTCAAGGTCCAAGGGCCTAGCGTAAGTCTAGAATTGTCCTTAGGGCATTGTCTTCAGACCATGCATATTTAATTAAACAGTTTAATTATACATAGAAAAACATCCCCTCAAAGCTAACACAATGACAATGCTTTTCTTTCTAATTATTTTTTTCTATGTCCCTATTGAGACTACAAACTTAATATAGTACTTATAGTCACTTCTAGTTAGAAGTCTTTCCGTTTTTAACAAGCCTTTTGTACTACTGTTTAACAAGCACACTGATGTCATCAGTGCCAGCTGCTCTCTGCTTAGAAAGTAAAAGGATGAGGATGCAAGGCAGCCATAATCCAAGTTTGAAAAATGAGTTGAAAGTAATAGATAAGGCCCTTGCCTTTCCTCTTTACCTCTACGAAAGAAAAAGCATCCCACTATTTGGACACAAGTCTTGATCCATTGACTTGAATTCCCATTTTATTAATATGAGAGCCAAGTACCTAGACAGGCTGATGATTTTAACAGACGGCCTCATTCTTCAATAGGAACATATATTAAGTTGTGGCTTCCTAACTTCCTTCCAGTTCATGAATTCCTTTCTACCTTTTCGTTAAACAAAATATATTTTGAGTTGCATATTGTGTATAAAATGCTGTTTTAGGAAACTGAGGGAAGGTAACACAAAATGAAATAAGATACTATTAGGAAATCAGATGCTAATAGGAAAGACAAGTCATGGTTCATTGTCACAAATGTAATACTATGATATTTCTCTAACTCATTTTGAGGTTTAAGTTCAAGGGAATATCGAAATATTCAAAATATAAGGACTTGAACTAGGAGTTCAAATACTGAGCATTCTGTACATTCAGAATATATAAGTGAAACAGATTGTGGTGATGGTTGCACAGTTCTTTCTATATCTAGAAAAATTGTATTAAGTGGGTGAGTTTTATGATATGAAGATAATATCTCAATAAAGATGTTTTTTTAAAAGCAGAGCACTAGAAAAGGGTTTAGCTAATTCACATATCTGGGAGAAGGAAGGTGAAGAACAGAAATGAACTATGTTTCATCTTTCTACATCCCACCAGAAGTATTTATGAGTGCCCATAATTTCCAGTTGTGTACCTATTTGTATATTTGCAAAGGGAGGTGATTCTACTCCCTTAATGTCATATACGTGCTTATTATTAAACATCCTAAACTTTAAATAACCTGACTGAGACTGCTTTCCTTAACATTTAAATATGATATTTAACACATTTCGGTGGATAACACATTACCACACTTTCCATTACTGATTCCACTTTTTAAAATCCAAATTGATTCTGCACAAAGTATTTGCTACTTACATTAACATATGAGTCAAGTGGTTTAAAATAGGGGCTTTCAGGATAGATTGCTTGGATTCTAACAACAAATCACCACTTAAGAAATGTGAGCTCTTGAGCAAGTTGCTTAACTTCCCTCCCTATATAGATCTCAAGTTTCTTCATCTGTAAAATGGGAATATAATGACCACTACCTCATAAAATTGGTGTGAAATACCTGGTATATAATAAGCATTCATCAATGTTAACTGCTATTCTATCACTTAGGGTCAATAATTTCTAAATATATAATTTCCAAAATTAATTGAGTTAGGAAACTTGTCTTGGAAGACAAAGCAGCCTTTTAAAAATTCCCAAATGGCAAAAGCATTTACACTTCAGCTAAAGACTCCAGTCTTCCCACTCCCTCCAAGGAATTTCTCTCTTTTTGTCGGTTTTGATCATTTGTTTGCTTTGTTTCTTTTTTTTTTTTTTTTTCAGAGTGACAATACATGATCTTCCAAATGCAAGTCAAACAGAAAGAGTGTGATTAATACATGTTTCTTTCCTCCATCATGAGGAAATAATGTATCCTTCAAATACAATCAGGAGGTTTCTCTTACAAATCCTGTGTACACCTTCCACGCTAATACTTTGGATCTGGCAAATAAAGTTTCTATAATATTTCCCTTTTCAAGTAGATATGGCCACAGGATTACAAACACAGAGAGTCAATGGAGAGGAAAAAAAAAAGTAAGATCCATTTAGTTCATCCTCTTACATCCAATCACCTAAACCATCCCAAAAAGTAAGTATGCATTTTTCTCAAAAATATCTTGAGATAAAAATATAATTTTCCTTGGCAACCTATTCTAATTTCTTATAGTCTGTATAGTAAATTAGCTTTTATCTAATGCAAGTACAGGAGTAAAATATTCAACTACACTTCTATTTCTGGTTCTTTCTCAATACGTGATATTTTTCTTCCATATAAGTTGTCTTAATTTTATCACCACTTTAAGAAATATTCAAAGCTATTAGTTCAAGAAATGTTGATGTAAGCAAAAAGGTCTAAAGGCAAATTGTTCTTTATGCATGTGTTATTTGAGGTATATTGGGTTTTTCATGATTTCTCTTACCCCCCAAAAAAATTCTTAAATATGTATTCCAATAACTACAAATTGAACATTTTGAAAATATGATTACATGTTCAATTATGTATCATAGATTTAAATGTGACAGAGAGGCTATTTTTACACATAATTCTGCTTTTCCACAAGTCATTTAGGTGGTAGGAAGGTAGGCAGAAAATGAAAACAGTGAATTGTATATTAGTCTTTGAACTCCGAAAAGGCTAAACTTGTCACAGCAAAATCAGAACATCAAATTGAAGTATTTTATGTTAAAATGAAAAAAACACAATTATTAAAGTTCATAGAAAGTAAGTAGGGTATAATCAGAAAGTATCTTAATATCTTCCAAGAAACATATGGAATATTTTCTGGGAAATATTCTAGGATAGAAAAGGAGGAGGGATATGAAAATGATAATAATAGTTTATTCAACATATGTGAACTGAACACTTCCTATTTTCTAGGTTCTGGAGATTCAACGTTGATCAAAACAGGAAAATTGCCTTCAAGGGATTTACCTTTCAGGCAAAAAACAAACAAACAAACAAAAAAGTGAGAACAACAAAATAATAAACTGAATTACATAAAATATAATGTTAGGTATTTGATTAAAACTTTGAAGAAAAAGTAAGTCAGAATAAGGGGATAGAGTAAGGAGAGATACCACTTAAGATAGTGTGGTCCGAGAATGTTCTTTGGGGTGCTATCATTTTAGCAAAGGCATAAATGAAGTGAGAGTTAAGCCATGCAAGTATCTACAAGGAGAGTTCTCCATTTCAACAACCTCAAAAAGCAAAGAGCCTCCGATGTCATTACGTTTAGAATTTTCAGAAACAACACAAAGACGAAGGTGGCTTGAATTAAGTCAATAAGGAGCAGAGTAATGGAAAATAAGTTATGAGAGCTATCCAGGGGCTGGACCACATAGGCCATAACAAAGATTTAGGGTTAAATTATAAATGAGATGGAAATCATTGGAAAGTTAAGAGTAAGAGAGTGGTATGAGTTGTTTTTTAAAAACATCTTCAATTGGTGTGTGATAAACAGACTTCAGTGAAGTAACACTTAAAGCAGGGAGATAAGCTAGAACCTATTGAGTTAAAAAGATATAAAAAAAAGTAATTAATGAAAGTATGTAAAAGATGAAAATTTAATGAAAGCATGTAAAAGATGAAAGTGGTTTATGCTATGGTCTTGGTGGTGGGGATTAGAATTAGTAAGACTTCAGCTCTATTTTGAAGGTATAGCTAGTAGAATTTCTAATGGTTTGCATACAATATATAAAAGAAAAAAGAACAAGAATGAAGGAAGGTGGCAAGACTTTTGTCCTCAGAAAATGGTGAACTAACGGTAATGTTCACTAAATTGGGGAAAACTTGAGGAGAAGGAGATTTGGGAGGAAAAAATGAAGTGTTTGGCCTTAGATGCATTAACTGTTAAATTCCTGTGAGATATCCAGTGAAGATTTCAGTAAGGAGTTGAAAACCCAAGTCTTAATTTCAGCAGAAAGTTTGGTTTTGAAAATCAGAGTTTAGCCATAATCAGAGTATATATGTTATATAACCTCATGGGTATAGATGTGGTTACCTAGGAAGTTAGTGTAAATAGAGGAGAAGAGGTATCAACATCTATTCTCAGAATATTTCAAGTACTACTATAGTCATCGAACATTAGATCTCTAGAACTTATTCTTCCTATAATTAAAAGTTTGTACATTTTGATCAGCATTTCCCTATTTTTCATACCCCCTGCCCCTGGCAACCACTGTTCTACTCTCTACTTCTATGAGTTTGCCTTTTTTAGATTTCATAAATAAGTGAGATTATACAGTATATGACACTCTGTATCTGGCTTATTTTACTTAATATCCTCTGGGTTCAATCGTATCACAAATGACAGGATTTCTTTCTTTTTATAGTTGAATAATATTCCATTATAAGAAAATAGGAATTGCTTGTGATAGTGAATGTGTCAACTGATTTGATTGTGGTGACCATTTCACAATGCATATGAATATCAACATTGTACATCTTGGATATATATAATTTTAAATTGTCAATTAAAAAATAAAATAAGAGAGGAGAGGTCTCAGAATTGATTCCCCAGCCCTAAGATTTGAAGCACTACAAATCTCAATGTTAGAAAGATGAGGAAGACCCAGTAATGGAGACTAAGATGGAGTAATATTGAAGAAATAATAGAAGAAATAGAGAACTAGAGACCAAGGGAAGAAAGTGCTTGAAGAAAAAAGAAGCGAACAGTTCTGTCAAATGCTTTCTCAAGATTAACATATGAACAATTATCCACTGGGTTTGACAATGACTAGAGTGTGACTAGAGTTAGAGTGAATGTGAGATGAGAAAACATATTTCAAAGTATTTTCGCAAGCAAAACAAATGGACCCATTGTGAGAGAGATATAATCCCCACTACCCTCCTCTCTCAATGGTAATGATCCAAGAGAGAAAATTGTTGACAAGGAAACATGGGAAAATAACAACATGAGCAAAATATCTGAAAAGACAATGAAAGGTAGAATTCACACTAAAAATATATAAAGTCACATCAATTACTTAAGATAAAATATATTCTTTGTGTAGTAAGTCACCTGTGCCTTGGACTGAGGGAAAAAAAGCATTGTATTTATTTAAAACTAAACCAGTGGCAAGTAGAGAATTTGATATTTTGTCTTTAATGAAAAAAATTCTAAATTATGCATTAAATTTTATATGAACTACCTTTTTGTTAATGTCTTAAGGTGAATAAAATACCTGCTATAGGTCTAGAAAATTAATTTCCAAAGTGGTCGTGCTTCTCTCTCCTTGGGTTTTAAAAAATATTTAATTAAGTGTGATGCCTTGTTACTAAAGATAGCTGTACACAGGTACAATTATGAAACATTGCCCAGAAATTTACTCCCCATTGAAGAATGTAACAGCTTGTTCAAAAACTAATATTCTGTACTCTCAAGGGTATCTTTCACATTACAAAGTGGGACTTTCTGATGTTATTGTAATTGGTATGAACACTTGAGCAAAGTAGAATCGCTAGTATTATGAAATGAGACATATGTTAAATTATCATAATAAAAGATCAGCTTAGGGCAGGGGGTTGCTTCCTATATGAAATTTTGGTGTAAATGTTTTCACTTTGCCCATGACAAGTTTAAATTTCACTCTCACATAATCTTTCTTCTGCCATGGCAGCAATGAAAAGCATATGGTGTTTTCTTTTTATATTTCGACAATCTTCATTTTGTCAAATTTTAGACATAACAGCAAGTTTATGTCTAAAAACTTTCTCTCTTCTACTTAACATGGATTTCTGTGTTGAAAACCTAGGTAGATGAAGGAACTAATCTGTTTTATTTTTCTAAGAATACTGGTTACACAAACCATGATCATACCTCTGGATTCTTTCAAAGAGAATAAATGGAACACCGATGTTGTCATGACATTGAATCAATACTTAATGAGGTTGCCTCTGGGAGAATAGACTGATGTGTTAGGTCTAAAAATAGCTACTTCTTAATTGTTTGCTGTTGTTTTAAGCCTTTTAAACCCAGATATAAACACTGCATTTTTATTGTCTACAGATGGATTGTTATACAATTTATTATTTTGCTTTAATGTTAGAAAGAATAGAATAGTAAAAGTAGAAGGGAAATAAATGGAAAGAAAGGAAAGAAGAGGAGAGCTAGAGGTGGCAGAACAATACTCATTTTGGAAAAAAAAATGGTTTTAAAAAATGGAAAGCTGTTATTAGAATTAGTGATGGCTTAAAATGCATTCCTAGTCAATAGCCTTCATGTGGTACATGAAGTTGAACTTGTCACTGAGATAGGAAGTAGAAATATTTATTCATAAACATGCTTCCAACATTCAGTTGATTCCAATATCCAAAGTTAGCTGTGCTATTTCCTTAGTAGGATCCTAAGGAATTCCAAGGAAAGCTCTCTTTGTTGTTCCTGCAGATATTATATCAATTAAAAGTTACTTACTTTGCCAATCTCCCACTGTTCCCTAGTGACTGGGATATGCAGTCACATTTGACTGCCTCAATAACTTAATAATTCAAAGTAAGTTATCTTCTTTTGCCAAAATTTTCACATCTGTAAGATTCACATAATATCAAATTCTATCTCAAGGAATAATTACAGAGATTAGATTAATTAACAAGGAAAGGGTGCTTTAAATTGTATCAAGCACAGGTAAAGAACTCAACAATAATTATTAGTCCTAAATAATAAAGAGGAACCACTCCTTCCTATAATCTTTAAGTTCAAACTTGAAACTTTGAATATTAACCTTCCCTTATAGAATTTAAAGAAAATTATTAGCTTACTCTAATATTTCGGTCAGAATTTAGTACTTTTCCCTTTTATATCTTAACCATTGTAGCATTTAAATCATTTAATAGGGCAACTAGAGTCTGAATTGTATTTTCTTATTTGTTTCACATTAGGACAGTTGACCAGGCTCATCCAAGTGTTTGCATTACATTATAAAGTCCCAGAAGGCAATCTTAGGCCTTTTCCTAGAAATGTTCTTTTATATTTATTAAGACCAAGCAGCTGGGTTTGATAAATGCTTTGGACAAATCTGTTGCAAAAAATATAGATATATTTATATATAAATGCTTTGGACAAATCTGTTGCAAAAAATATAGATATACATTCTCCTTATATATATAGATATATAAGGAGAAACCACTGAGAACACCAATGAGTCATTGGCAACCATGCTATCCCCAATAACTTTACTTTGAGAAATGTATTTAGATATACACATTATTGATGCTTATTTGTTCCATTTGTTTCTCATGTGAGGATGATTATAATTTTCTCTTTACTCTTGTACTACATTTAAATAGGGAGAAGTCGTTCTTTGAAATCTATTTATTCTCAGAATAGCATTTCTTTTTCCCAAAGCTCCTACATAACATTTTTTCTTATTTCATTTTACATTCCTTTCCTACTTTAAGAGTATGAAAAGAGTATGAGAAAATAACAAATCTACTTAACGTCTACATGTTGACTACATGAATTATTAGATGAATTTTTAGAAAGAAAACTGAAGGTATACACTGTATGCTCTTGCCACATATCACATAAAGGGATAAATTTAGGAGCCAATTTGAGGGTAAAATCCATGAAGAAAGGATAACTATTAACAAATAAATTAATGTCATGTTTACACATATATTATTGATTAAAATCCTAATTTGTTATAATGTTATTGCCTGTCAGAAGAGATAATGCACTTTAAACTCCTTTCATTTAGGGTTCATCCTCAATCAATATTTACATAGAATACAAATCCACTAGAAGGAATATTCATCCTAATGAATAGTAATCAATCATGATAGAGATATATTGAGTATGCCAGATAATTAATTTGCTAATAATTTATTATGAGAGACAGAATAGCATAGTAACTAAGAGCCTACAGGCTCTGAACTCAGACTTCTAGTGTTCAAATCCCAATGCCACAGTTTACAGAGTGTGTGACCCTGTTATTTCCTCTATCAAATGAAAATAATAAAGTACCTATACCTCAGGGAGTTGAGGTCATCATGAAATGAGAAGACTATACATTGAATGCCAGCACACAGTAAAGATCTATCAATAAATAACAATGATAGTATTAACATAGATATATATATAAATGCTGAGCTATTAGTAACTGCTGTTTTGTCAATATCCATCAAGTATTGTCAACTGAGTAAGTTTCAATTCAATCAAAACATACACAGTGAATCTAGAGGGACTTCAAAAGAAAACATACAAAAATTAGCAACAGGAACACTTTTTTCCACTGACCCTTTTTCGGAAAGATAAATGATGAACAAATAAGCAAAAGTAAAAAAAAAAATTAAAGTACTTCTAGTATATATATTATGGAATCAGCACAGATTTGTCCCATTTCTCATATTCAATTCAAAAGTAATATACAACAAAATTCATTATAAGGCACTTTATGAACTTGAACTATGAACCATCAGATGTTTAAAATATGTGTACAATGAAGTACACATATTTTCCCTTGTACTTAAGTTTTTTGAAGAAATGATAATCTATACGGAAAAATATTTTAGATAATAATATATGAAATTAATTTAACACTTTAAGCATTCTTAAAGAATTTGTGGTAACAACAAACTCTCACACATTTGTAGAGGATATCCATATAGATTGTGTTAATGGTAACAGAGGTTATTGAATTGTGCATTTTCATTAATAGATTGATTTAACAGATCTATTTTTATGTCAGTCATGAATCAGGCATGATGTCAGGCCCTAGGGAGACAATTATGAGTGAGACAGGGAAGGTCTCTGCTCTCAAATACACATATCGCTGGAACTACTAAAATCTACTTATTACTGCAATGCCACCAACATAGAGAATTAAAAATTCCTCAAATACAAAAACACAATTTTTTTCTCATTCAAATGAGCATTTAATAGGGCCAGGGTTGTTGATATTTCCAAAAAAAGAGTAAAATGGTTCTTATGGGAAAGAGCACCCCTCTTCATTTATGAGTCACATCACATATTTGCAACCAAAAATTTTCTCATTTGGCTTGAAGAGATAGTTAACTAACATGATTGGAAAATGGAAGAGTAATAGATGAATTACAAATCTACTTAAAGAATTCTGTAATATAAAAGCTATTTTTAGCAGCTTATTTCATAAGAAAGTTTCCAAATTAAAAAAATCAAACATTCATACAAATTGAAAAGATGATATTCATTCCTTGTGACATATATAATCATTTTCTCTGTGTGACCATAATACAGGTAAAGAGCAAGTATATTGAAAGGGGTTTCACTATCCATTTGAATTTAAAAAGTTGCTCTCCCAGCAGCAAATTTGCAGCCAAAAATGCATGTGTGTACATTTGTCATATGTACATCAACAAAAGTGTACATAAATATTTTCTAGAAGAAAACAACTATGACATTTTCAATGTTAGCATCATAAAACGTTAATGAATTTTTTATGACTGAAAAACTGCAGAGGTTTGGAATACAAATTGGAAGTCTTATAAAAGGTTGAAAATATCTCTCAATCCAATCATTGAACCACTGGGGAAAAAAGATAAAGATATTAGGGTAGCCTTTCCTAAATACAAAACAAAAATTTCCCTAAATTAAATTGCCAGAATGCTTTATAAATGATCATTTCCTAATTTTACCCACTGACAATTGGAGAATTCTGTAAATAAATATATATTTTATATTAAAAAAAATGTTAAACACAAAAAACATACGTGACAGGGCAAAACCAACATGTCAGTTAAACCAAATAATCTAGATGTTTGTGAAATAATAAAAATGACTGATAATCCCCAAACACTATTATGATAATGTACATTATAATTATCTTGTCAATATAAGCAGATGTTAAGTTGGATTCTCATAGATATGTTTGTTAAAAGCTACACTAAAGTCTGAGGACAAAAACATAGATTGTTGTTATTTAAAACTTCTATTTCTTTTATCAATCTGTTGTTTGAAATCATGTAAATACTCAAAAGCAGAAAAAAAAGTCCTATTAAGTTTACTTTTCTAAATTTAAAAAAAGATTATAACCCTTCCCTGTATTCTTTGACTCCACAGATTGTTTTAATAAAATTGAACATTTGGCCAAAATTTAGAGAAAGTAAAAAAGATTTTATAATATGGTTTAGACAGAGATATCTCATGGGCTTAAAAAATAATTTTAAATCCTTCCTTCCTTGGAATAATTTAGGGAGACTTAATTTCTAGCTTTAGCAAAGACAAAGAATGTTGAATGAGTCTACTGAAGGAGGTCATATGCTTTTCAGCGAAACTACTCACTCATTTCTCTTCTGTTTAAAGGTAATCAACTTATTTTAATATTATATTGGTACAAAGTAATCGCAGTTTTTGTCATTACTTTTAATGCGACACCCTAATATTTTCACTTTTTAAACCCCGTAATCACTACCTAAAAACTTTCAGTTTTTCCATGAATGGATAAAGTCTGAAGCTCTTCCATGTTAGACATAAATTTATACATCACATTACAGTGCGGTTGTATCTCAGTTCTTGTGAGTCACTCATCTGATATCCACACTATTTCTACTATATTAAATTATCAAATTGTATTAGCTTTCAGTACCACCTATACCTAATTATATTGATATTTATATAGTCTTTTCTTGGCCTATGTCAAAAATTTGGTTGAAAATTACTAGTTTCATTCGTAGTGAGAGTTTAAAGTCTGACTGGAAAGTATATATATAATACATTTTATCTTCTTTATAAAATATCCTCAAACCCAGATTAAATTGGCAGGGAAACTTGCTATAAAGCAAAAAAATATCCACTCTTTTGCCTTCTGAATGAAGTTTAATCAGTTTAGAGATTAGAATGTGGTCCACTGCAATCTATTAATGCTTCTTTATTATTCATGCTGATTAAAATGTTCTACGTGTATACGAAGTTGTAAAGTCATTTTTACTACCCAGAATGGCTTTTAGAAGGGAAGCGAGTGTCTAAGAATATGTCTTGATGAGAACTTAGAATGAAAGACAATAAAATTTCCACATATCAGACAGGATAAAGTGTATCAGTCTATTAATGCTTCTTTATTATTCATGCTGATTAAAATGTTCTACATATATATGAAATTGTAAAGCCATCTTTACTATCCAGAATGGCTTTTAGAAAGTGAAGTAACTTTCTAAGAATATATGTCTTGATGAGAAGTTAGAATAAAAGAAGATGAAACTTCAACATATAAGACAGGATAAAGATTAAACTGCTTCTTAAAGTGTACGGAAAGCTGGAGAAGGTATCCTAAAAATATAGTGTAGGAATGAGACAGGGATCATATGGAAGATGTAAGTGCTCCTGTAACTAGAGATAATAGGCACATAAAAGATTGGTTCTTAATGCTACACACAGTGGGGTGTGAATATAAGCCTTTCCAGTGCTTGTTCCTAACTTTTGGGTAAATAATCTCTACGAGAAAATACTTTTTAATTTATCTCTTTCTGCCTTCTCCCTCCCTCCTTCCCTTCCTTCTTTCATTCCTTCCCCCAATTTTGTTTTTTATGTGAGAATCAAAAAAGAGATAGCGTAATCTACCAATAGCAGGCATAAAAGCATGAAAACAGGAGTGATCAAAAGTCTTTGAGAATTTCTAAAGCTTTAGGAGGAGAAAGTTTTTATTCATCTATAAACTGTACAAATGACGACATAAGCTGACTTCAGGCTTACATGTCTAAACTGGAAGAAGCTGAAGTAAGGCTTAAAGCTAAAAATCTACTAAAATATAAAGTATAACCTTGAAATGGAAATGCAACAGCTTCTTTATGATGTCTTTTATCAGCTTATTATTTCCTGTACATCGTGGTGGGACAAACTAGTTCTAAGAAGTGGGAGCTGTTCCCCTTTGCATGCCCATGTGAGGAACAATACTCAGGCAGGTCTGAATGCCAGCCTAGGGAGAGTGCTCTCAGCAAAAGGTATGGTAGTATAAAGACAGTGATGGGAAGAAAATAGGAACAATGCTGTCACATAAAGCTTCCAACAGAAAAGCAGAACAACTTTTCATAAGACATTAATTAACAATTGGTATCAGTTTAGAAAAAAATTATTAATGGTCTGTATTAATTGAGGCTGGGCACAGTGGCTCACACCTGTAATCCCAGCATTTTGGGAGGCCAAGGGGAGCAGATCATGATGTCAGGAGTTCGACAGCAGTCTGGTGAACATAGTGAAAACCCATCGCCACTAAAAATACAAAAAAATTAGTTGGATGTTGTGACGTGCGCCTGTAATCCCAGCTAGTCAGGAGGCTGAGGCAGAAGAATCGGGTGAACCTGGGAGGCAAAGGTTGCAGTAAGCCAAGATCATGCCTTTGGACTCCAGCGTGGCAGCCCAGGCAATAGTGTGAGACTCCAACTCAAAAAAAAAAAATAAAAAAATAATAGAAAAAAAAAAGTAAATAAGAGCAAAAAAAAAAAAAAAAAAAAACATTATATATACATATTTCCATGGTCCCAAAAGAGTGGCATGCCAAGGGTGGTGTGGTAGAAGCCATCTGACCTGGTGCAGGCAATAAGGCAGACACATTGTTTGTAGACAATTTAAAACAATAAAAACCATATGAAACCATTGCTCTTTTCATTACTGTAATCCCACGTATGGATAATTCTAAACAAATTCCATAATAAGATACTCCTCCCTGAAAACACTTTTAATTAAACTAAGTTCTAAGCAACTGCTACAGTCTTCATCAAGGTTTATTAATTACGTGTATGCTTTAAATTAATACATTTATGTTATGTATCCTTTAATAATGTATTCTACATGGAAATTAATAGAGAATTCTAACTTGTACAGTTGGCCTCTGACCCATCTGCATGCTACTATATGTATTGCTTTTTTAAATAAATATCTAAGTATTTGGAATTGCTCATATTTGCTTAGGATATGATTTTGGGCTTTATCCCTTATGGTAATACATATTCTTTAAACAGTAAACTCCAAATAAATAATAATGGCACAATAATTATAAAAATAAAGTAATCTTGATTCACTTGAACTCAATCATTCTATATAAACAGTTGGTATTATGTGTGTGTGTGTTTTAAAATTTTTTGAACAGTAAAACCAAGTGAGAACTGCAAGATGTCATATTTTTGTTTGGTAAGTGCAAATTTTATTTCACACATTAGCTATTTTACTCAATTAAATAAAGTTCACGTTCAATGTTCTCTCAAAAATTTATTTTAAAATTAAAGAATAAATTGAGAAAGTATTATTACTCATTATTTCATAAGACTTTCTAAAATGATTTTGTCAAACAGAGTATGGGAATGTTTAAAAAAATTATCTTCATCAATGTTTTAAATACTCTAGGTACACCAAGAGTACTTTGGTCCAAATCCCATCCTAGCTACTTAACTCTGTGACATTGGGTAAGAAATGAAGTTTCTCTATCTGTAATTTGGAAATAAAAACATTCCTATTTTAATTAGATTATTCTGAATATTAAATGAGTTAGTACAGGTAGTTAGAATAGTACCTGGAAAACATTAAGTAACTGATAAACATCCAAATTATTAATATTCGTGCTAGAAGACATGACAGAGCAACACCTCCTTAAATGAGTACTTCAAATTAATAAGCTTATGAAATAATCAAAAAGATTATAGTAATATCCCAAATAACACAAAACAAAGAAACATACCTTTATAGGAAAATCCCAAGATTTGGTAATTATTATCTATATTAGCATATAAAGAACTCCATGGTAAGGAAATCATTTAATTTTGTTTAACCTTGTTTTTCACTTATCTAGGCCATATGATTCTTTTTCAAGAAATACCTGTTAGGACATGGCAAAAAACAGATCCACAGAGTAAATCATTCATTCAATAAAATCTTACTAAGCAACAACCAAAAAACCAATTATGTCAGGTTATAAACAATCCATAGGAAAACTAGACACCTGTTTTTCTCACTAATTAATTAATAATTAATTAGTAATGAACATTACTGAGCACTTACTAACATTAACTGTCCTAAACATTTTACATGCATCATTATTTTTAAACTCTTACTTCAATCCTAGGTAGAAACAGTAAATACCATTTTTAAAGATAAAGAATCTGAGATTTGTAATCAACCAACTTGGAAGTTGTAGAATTGGAGTTTGGATCAAGATACTCCTGACACCAAAATATGGATTCTTACTATACTATATTAAGTAAATTTTACTCCATTCCCAAAGAAGCTTACTGTCTGGAAATAACAATAAGTTTATACAGAAACCTACAAGGGTTGTATTAAATTTTCTCTTGTTGACTTGCCTTCTGGAAAGCTCAGGGATAAGGAAGTGATTAGTTAGTAGTTTATTTTAGTCTTGGGTTCCTAACATAGTTTCCTACTCTCTGTTTTTCATCACTTTGGGTTTCCTCTTCTATCTCTGTTTAAATGTTTGATTTATCAGTCTTTTACACAGACACATAAATTAGGCCAAGTCCATTGAGGAGGCAATAGCAGAAAATCTTAGCAAACAAATCCAAATATAGAGTAACTATATGTATCAACACAAATCTTTCACTCATTATACTGTGTTACATAACCAAATTATTCTCCACAAAATATGTTCCCAATAGATGTCAGGGTTTCTTGCTTTTTTCCATTTATCCTTTCCTAACCCCACTTTCTGTCTATTCCTGTGGCAGGAAAAGAAAAACAGCTATCAAGTGTTCTTAATAGGAGAGCAATGCTTATTAAAAGTCAGAATCTTAATATAGTAGGATGGTAATTACTTTCATATTGCTTAATAGGGCAATGATGAAAAACGAAGGGAGATGCAAATTTGTAGAGGTGATGAGGAAATAGTTTAGAAACTATAGAAAAAAAGAGGCAATAGTCATTCACTCTCTGGTCTTATCCTGGAAAGTCATCCAGACGTACTTTAAAATTTTGTACACTTGGAAAACACATCACACTCACACTGATCAACAGTATTCAAGTTGCAATGAATGGTATCTAAAATCAGAAATGTTGAGAGTATCAGTGACTTGTTTCACAGCCAAACCAAGACCTCATCTCTGTTCTCATTCTTTCTGACCTTTCAACCATGACTCAAAGAGTTGACTTCCCAGTCTCTTTTATTCCTCAGCTATGGAAAGGACAGGCTCCACTGGCAACCAAAACCTACATGCTTTTCCCAGCATTTTCTTTATTAATATGCTGTGATTGCCAGGCTATCTCCTATCTTTTATTTCTCACACTCTTACATCAGGGAAGCCTTTTCTCTTAAGGTGTGTCAGGAAAGGCCCTTAGTGGAAAGAGCACAGCTTTTGGAATCAAATAATTCTGGATCTTAATTCCCATTACATGTCAGCTTTGTGGCTTGGGATAAACTAACAGTGCCTTTACACCTCATTTTTATGAATAAAATGGAGATAGTCATATTTGCATCAAGTTGTGTGCATTATCTATAGTTGCCATAAGAATCGCCATAAACTTAGCAACTTCAACCAAATTTATTTATTATCTCACAGTTTTAGTGAGTCAGAAGGTCATGCACAGTGTGGCTCAACAAGGTTCACTGTGAAAAGTCTCATAAGGAGGAAAAAATGTATTATTCATCCTGTATTCTGTATTGGAGGTTGGAGAAGACCTACTTCCAAGTTCATTCAGGAGGCTGACAGAATTCCATTCTTTTACATGCTTTCCACTTGGTCCCTTCTATCTTCAAGCCAGCCATGGTGCTTGGAGTCCCCCGATTTCTTCTTCTGCCCTCAGCAGAGAGAAAGATCTGCTCTTAAGTGCTTATATGATTACACTGAGTCCACCAGGATAATCCAGGATAATATTTGTACTATATAGTCAATTCATTAGTAACTTTAAATCTAGAAAGTTCCTTTTTGCCACATATATAACATAATCATGGGTATGATCCCAGGAAACAAAGGTCATGGGGAACAAAATCCTGTCTACTATAAAGGATCAGTGTGAGGACCAAATAAGTAAACACATGCTCAGGGTGCAGGGTCTTTCTAGTGCCAGCCAGATTTTGAACACCTACTAAATTAATACTTATCTTTCTTTTGCTCAGACCACAACATATATACACATACTTAACTTTGATACGTTGGCTTGTGTAACGACTTTAAAGATTAGATAGATTCACTAAGATGAAATGCAACTTTTCTATTTTGATCTCATTCACACAGGTATTAGTGAATTAAAAACCAACCAAAAATGTTTACTTTATTATTTTTCCTTGCTTTTCTATGATCAAGTTGTAGCCTAAATCCTTGGCTCCTCATTTAACCAAGGAGCTATAGAGATCTTGGAAAATTTCAGTCACCTTGGAGAAGACACTAGGAAATTTATATAATTCCTAATCTAGGTAATTTATAGTGGAGAGAAAATGCTGGGGAAAAGCTTTATCTTACCTTTTGAGGACTAAGAAATTACAAAGAGTAAGCCAAGGCCAAAGCACACCAGTATTAGGTCTGAATTAAACAGAGAGAATAATCTAACTTTTTTCCAATCAAATGACAAAAACAAAAGCCCTAAAAGCTTCTTGAAACAGGTAGGAGCCACTGGATAATATACAACTCATACTGCTACCCTCTGGATATTTTTTCAATCACCAGATTCAAGTTTTAAAGCAATTGGTGTTATTTTTTCCTCTCCCCAAACACTCAGCTTTTCTATCACTGTCAAGAGCTGCATCCTTTTCTCAGATTTAAGATCATTCAGGTACTCAAACTTCAGGGATGGCAGTTATCAATTTCACTACTAAGGTTTGAGGAGACAAATGAGCTGCTCCTGAGTGAAGAAGGACTTTATGCCTCCATGTATGCTCTCCCTCAAAACTACCCTAGGCAAAGAACACTATCACAGGGGATCAAATTGTGGAAGGGGACAGATGCATTTATATGCAGTTCTCCTCCTAGCCAACCAGTATGTTGTGTATATATAATTATTATATAAATATAATATTTTATATATAAATAATAGTGATAGCTCTCTTTTTGCACTCTAAAAGTTTCTCTGTACCATGCACATTCCTTTCATTCTGATCCTATAGCCCTTGCCAAATCTAGATAAAATTCTTGTGACTCACTATTGAGATGGTATTCTTGGTTGTCTGCTTGTGTTCCTGCACTTTATGTGTATCATTTGAGTTTAAATTGAGAGAAAGTGGAAGTACGGAGGTAATATTTCATTAGGAGTGACATGAAATGTGGGCTGGTATGTCTAGAGGTAGCTTAGAGGAGAGATACATACTCTTTGATCTCTATAAGAGAAGTGCCATTTTTAGAAAGATGATAGAGTTTCAGAGCTAGGAGAATCAAAATTCCCTAATCCAGCTATCTGATTTTAAAAATGGGTAAGTTGAGAACAAGAGAAGTTAAGGAATTTGCTGAAATGGTATGACTTAATCAAGGCTAGTGAGGATTAGCACAATGAGAGCTAGTCTGAAGGCACTATATTACATGCCCCCAACTGCTTCAAAACTATGCAAAACTCTGTCAACTTACAAAATAATCTCCATTTTTCTGCAACCAACTTAAATAATGCTGATCACATTCACATTCCTGGTTATTGAGTCTCATTTACTGATTGCAATGGAGTAAAATTTATGGATCACTTTTTAAATGTGTAGTACACCTCAATGGCTTCCTTTCATAAAATGTACACATTTTTCTACACAGATTTATAAGAAATACATGTCCTGCTTTCTCCTTTGCACATATTAAGCTATACATGACTCAAGTATCAAGAGATACTTGCTTCCAGCAAATCTTTTGGACACTACTCTGAACCAGCTGGCGTGTACACTCATTAAATACTAGGGTTTTACTGACACAAGTTTTCTGTGAGCCTTTTGCCTAATGATATTAAGACAGAGTTCCCAATTTGTACTTGTGGTGATTTACTGTTCCTGTTCCAACCATAATGATGGAAAATGTTTTTCCACTATCATTTAATTAGCCCAGCAATCCTAGTAGAAATTAGTCTTGAAAATGTACCAGCAGAGAAAAGATTGAGAGCAGCTATAAAGAACTTCTCACCAAAATGAGACAACTTTAATAGAATGGCATTGGTATTAAACACTATCAATAATAGGAGTAATCCTTTCCCATAAAAGGATTACAGCCAGAGGTCCTTAGCATTTTAGGGCTTGTATTCCCCATCCACATAATGAAGAGGCAGGTGTAGCATATTTGAAATATTACTTCTAGTTCTAGGACTCAATTTCATTCCCAAAAGGATGACCTAAATGAAAGTGGCCCTGAGAACAAATAGCCTGTTAATACATATTCTAAAATAAGTTAAACGTTATCCTAAAACAATAAAGAAATCTAGCTTGATTAACTACATATGGCCAGTAACAGACCCATGCATTTGGCAATGTATAGGCATACCTTGTTTATTGTGCTGTATTGTACTTCATAGATGTTGTGATTTTTTACACATTGAAGGTTTGTGGTATCTTTGCATCAAGAAGGACTATTAGTGCCATTTTCCCAATAGCAGGTCCTCACTTTGAGTCTCTGTGTCAAATTTTTGTCATTCTCACATTTCAAACATTCTCATTAATATTATTCCCGTTATAACAATCTGTGCTCAGTGACCTTTGATGTTACTATTGTAATTGTTTTGAGGCATCACCAGCCACACCCATAAAAGATGATAAGCTTAGTTGGTAGATGTCATGGGTGTTCTCCATCTCTCTCTCTCTCCTCACGAGCCTCCCTATTCCTTGTTGTACTTCAGGAATGGGGAGGCTCACGGGGAAGGAGAGAGATGGAGAACACCCATGACATCTACCAACTAAGTTTATCATCTTTTGTGATGATAAAGATGATATCATGTCTACCCTACAATGTCCTCTAAGTGTTACAAGTGAAAGGAAGTCATGTGTCTCTCACATCAAATCAAAAGGTAGAAATGATTAAGTTTAAACATGTTAAAAGGTAAGACAGGCCAAAAGCTCTACCTCCTGCACCAAACAGCCCAAGTTGTGAATGCAAAGGAAAGGTTCTTGAAGGAAAGTAAAAGTGCTAATCCAGTGAATACATGAGTGAAAAGAAACAAAAAGAGCCTTATTTTTGATATGAAGGCAGTTTTAGTGATCTAGACAGAAGATGAAACCAGCCTCAACATTCCCTTTAGCCAAAATCGAATCCATGGAAAGGCCCTAAATCTCTTCAATTCTATGAAGTCTGAGAGACGTGAGAAAGCTGCAGAAGAAATTTGAAGCTAGCAGAGTCTGGTGTATGAGATTTAAGGAAGGAAACTATTTCTATAACAGAAAAAGGCTAAGGCAGCAAGTGCTAATATAAAAGCTATAGCAAGTCAGTCAGAAGATCCAGCTAAGATAATTGAGGAAGGTGGCTATATTAAACACCACATATGTATTTTTAATTTTTTTTTGAGACAGATTCTTGCTTTGTCACCCAGCCTGGAGTGCAGTGGCACAATCTCACCCCACTGCAACCTCCACCTCACAAGTTCAAGAGATTCTCCTGCTTCAGCTTCCAAAGTAGCTGAGATTATAGGCACATGCCACCACACCTGGCAAATTGTTGTATTTTTAGTATAGATGAGTTTTTTTTCCACATTGGCCAGGCTGGTCTCGAACTCCTGACCTCAGGTGATCTGCCCACTGAGGCCTTCCAACGTGCTGGGATTACGGGCATGAGCCACGGTGCCTGGCCCAGATTTTCACTGTGAATAAAACAGTGAAAGAAGATGCCATCTTCAACTTTCATAGCTAGAGAGGTGAAGTCAATGACTGGCTTCCAATCATCAAAGGACAGGTTGACCCTCTTGTTAGGGTCTAATGCAGCTAACGACTTTAAGTTAAAGCTAATGGTCATATGCTATTCCAAAAATCTTAGAGCCCTCTAGGGCCTTAAGAATTATTCTAAGTCTACTTTGGGCCTGTGGTTTATAAATGGAACAATAAATCCTAGATGACAGCACATCTTTTTATAGGATGGTTTAGTATTTTAATCCCACTATTGAGACCTACTGCTTAGAAAAAAAGATTCCTTTCAAAGTATTACTGCTTATTGACAATGAACTTAGTTACCCAAGAGCTCTAATGGAGGTATATAAGATTAGTGTTGTTTTCCTGCCTGCTAACATAACATCCATTCTGCAGCCCATTGATCTAGCAGTAATTTTGATTTTCAAGTTTTCTTATTTAAGAAATACTTTTCATAGATTACAGCTGCTATAGATAGTGATTCCTCTGATGGATCTAGGCAAAGTAAACTGAAAACCTGGAAAAGATTCACCATTCTATATGCCATTAGGAATATTTGTTATTCATAAGAGATCAAAATACTAACAGAAGTTAATATTAAAAGATTAAATAAATTTAAACTGATTAAATAAATTAACAGGAATTAAAAGTTTAACAGGAGTTTGGAAGAAGCTGATTGCAACGCTTATCTTATCTCAGTGGTCACATCTCAGTCTCTTTTGCAGATTCTTTCTCTTTTCTCCAAAAATTTCTTAATATTCTAGTGGTTTCTCTCAGTTCTTGGGCATTCACATTTTTATCCATATTCACTTCATTGGTAACTGTAGGAAGTGTCATGACTTTAAATACCAAGTATATTTCAACAACTCACAAAATTTTACCTAAGCTCAGATTTCTGAACTCCAGGCTCATATATCTAATGCTTAGATATCTTAAATTCAGTATCTCTGGAAGTACATTCCTAATCTTCTGTTCTAAATCAACCCCAAATTTAGTTTCTCTCATTTTAAATTATGGGGACATTTTCTAATCACTCAGTACAAAAACCTTGGAGTACTCTTTAAACCCTTTATATCACAATATATTTGACAGGAATTGCTATTGCCTCTACCTTCAGAATGGATCCATAATTGACTACTTTTTCCCATCTCCTGCACTAACCATCCCAGTGTAGCTGGGCATGGGGATGAAGGGAAAGAGGCAATATGGAAGAAAATGGCCAATAACAGATTATTTTAAAGCTTTTTAGATAAAGGTAAGAAGCTTGATTTTATGCCACTGGAATAAGGAACCTACTGGAGTGTTTCATATAGGAAAGTGACATGATCTCGTCTGTGTTTTAAGAAAAATAACTTTGCTCCTGGAATGAGAATGGATGACTTAGAGGTAAGGTTAAAAAAAGAGAGGGACTGAATACGAGGTATTGCAACAGACCAGAGAAAGATGATGGTGAGAGTGGATATGAAGGGCAGATTCAGGACTGAAGTAGAGAGCAACAGGCCTTGTTGATTGAGTGACTGAGGGCAAGTGAAAGAAAGAGAAATGAATGTAACTATTAGGTTTTTAGCTTAAGCAGCCTAGAAGATGGTGTTATTATTTACGAAGTTAAGGAGATTCATTAACTATCATTTCATAGCATTTTCAAGTATATAGCAGAAAGACTATTCTAATTTAAGTATCCTATAGATATAAACCATATAAACTTGCATAAGCTCATTAAAATCGAGAATTTAGAAGATGGGTGTGGTGGCTCATGATCCTAGCACTTTGAGAGACTTAATTAGGAGGAATGCTTGAGCCCACAAGTTCGAGACTAGCCTGGACAAAATGGCGAAACCTCATCTCAAAAAAGTAATGAACATTAAATTATATTGATAATTTAGGAATTTTTTCACACATGTAATACTGTTTTGTGCTATAAAATGAATTATTTAAGCATATCTTGATTGTTTTTAAAGTAAATTATTTATACATATGTTGATTATGTTTAAAGGTCATGTTTACAGACAAAGTAGAATTGAAAGTGTCTATAATGTTAAACATTTCACAAATATTTAGCTAATTTATGTGGTAACAATTTCAGGACAAGGAAATTCACTTGCCCCAAGGACTCTAGCACCAAATGCAATTTTTAAACCTATCTAATAATTAAAACATTCTTCCTTATATTAGGCCAAAATCGACCTCCTGGGGTATTTATCTAACAGTCCTGATTCTGCCATCTGTGGCAAATAAATAGCACCTAATCTAAGATAAACAACATTTGTCACCTTTGGCATCACTTTTAATTCTCTGGCTCACAGCAGGCGTTACTAATTTACCACTGTAACCATTCTTTCTGATCTAGCAGGCTTCCTAATCAGACTTAACACAGTATTCTTGGAAGCCACAACAAATCAATAGAAGACAAAACTAATCCCTTCAAATAAAAAAAAATTACTGAGCGCTTATTTGTGTCTACATTCATTCAAGGAATCCACAGTTGACCTCTATGTAGATGGTTATACAATAACCTCATAAATATTATTATAAAAAGTATAGAGTATTATGGAAGCCCAGAAAAATGGGTATCTAGACCAGATTAAACAGAATAAGGAAGAGCTTGCTTTTTGCTAACAGCCCTTTAGTTGAACAGACATTAAATATATCTCAAATTTTCTTTTCTCCATTCTAAATGCCCTTAGCATTTTCAAGCTCGTGTGATAGAGAAAAATATGTTAAGACATATCAGGGAAGGGATTTCTAATCTTTTACTGTAGAAAAGGCACTGAAGACTTGAACATAATTAACATTAGAAGAAGCTGAGAAATGACTGTAGAGTTCTAATGTAAAAGTATAAATCAAGAATTGTATACTCATCCAACTGTTTCTTCTATAATGAATAGAAAGTCACCGAAAACGATGCAAGAGATTGGGTGATTAGTACATAAAAACTTTCCTTAAAAATATGCATACATAAAACTGACAATGAAATCTAGCCAACCAAGAGATTAATTAGAACAGCTCAATAATAGAAAAATGGTGATACATCAAAAACTTATAATGTTGAGTAGTGAATCTATTTAAATACAGAAATTAAACAGCTTTAAGCTTGACATGGTTATAATTTCTCCTCTTTCATAGTAAGGAAGTAGTGTATACTTTGCATAGTTCAAACAATCAAAAACACTGGATTCCTATTCTGTATGACAGTTGTTTTCTTAAATTTGCAGGTAACTTTTTCTTTTCAAGGTCAACTATGTCTTCAGTTTTACTTCTGTTCTTCTATCTCAGTTACATAGAAGAAAAAATTAAATCAAAGTTTCTATTTTTGTAGGAAAAAATATTTCATTTTCAAAATTAATTTCATTCTGACTAGCTATATCACCTATCTTCTTCCTTTCTGCATATACACTGAGACGTATATATAGGGAATATGATGAGAGAATACAAGCAACAATCCTTGTTAAAAGGTCAGATTTTGATTCTTATTTGAACATTTCAAATCAGTATATATAATTTTTTCTATAAAACAATAAAGTAACTATATTTTTAAAAGGATACAGGTTAAAGATCTATATATAATTTAGTGTTATTTATTGACTTTAGTCTTATTTATTTAGTTTTATTTACCTGAATATTTTGAGAATTCTCATCTTTAAAACAGAGATACTATCTACCTGACAGGATGATTATGAGCTTTAAAGAAACTGATAGATGTAAAATTCTAACTAAACTATCAAGTATTTCATTAACATTACTCATGTAATGTTATTATATATTATATAATTGCATATTACATATTACTAATATGCTATACTATTAATATTATATAGAATACTATATCACATTACCATTAAACTCTCACAATATATTTTTAAAAGGTATAAGAAATTTAAATACAAAGACAAAATATAAAGTAGTATAAATACAAAGTGATATATTTAAGGATAGAGCAAAAAGATCTTACTTGTCTGTTATCAAAGTACAATAAAGGAACATACTTTGAATAGATCTTTGGAGAGAAAACACCAAGAGTTGATACAGGGGCGATGAGAAAGGAAGCAGGAAACCTTGTGCAGGGTTGCCAAATGCCAGTGCTAGTTTCACCCTACAATGTCTCCCAGGGAAGGGGTGAGTGAAGAGATAATGAGGCAAACCACTCTTGCTGTGAAATTTTGGGATCCTAGCTACATGAGATCCCACAATCCCCATAGACATTTTAACTGGTGGGGGTGGGGAATGGGTCCTGACCAGAGAGTACACAGAGAGTAGACGAGACAGAGCTCCAACCTCCATGGAGCCTGGGGGTTTTTGCACAAAGGACAGCTGCAGTGGAACATGGCCACAGATGCCCATATCCCAAGGCTCCCAACCTTCCCCAAATTGCTCTATTTCCAGTTTACTATAGGGCCAAGAGACAACAGGGCCAAATTTCACAAGCAATTATACATTCAAGTCTACAAAACAAAAGCTAACAATACGATAACAGTATCAAAATCTCACATATCAGTACTAACCCTGAAAGTAAATGGTTCAAATGCTGCAATAAAAAGGCATAGAGTGGCAAGCTGGATGAGAATACAAGACCCAACTGTCTTTTGTCTTCAAAAGACCCACCTCAAATGTAATGACATGTACAAGTTCAAAGTAAAGAGATAGAGAAAGATCTACCATGCAAACAAAAAAGGGCAGGAATCACCATTCTTATGTTACATAAAACAGACTTTAAAGCAACAACGATCAAGAAGGACAAAAACGAGGATTACATAATAAGAAAAGATACAATGCAACAAAAAGACTTAACTATCCTAATTATGTATGCCCCCAACATTAGTGCACCAAGATTCATAAATCTTGTGAGTCAAGTTTTTCTTCAAGATGTCTACAGAATGCGCCACTCAATAATCACAGATTATATATTCTTCTCATCTGTACCCAGAACATGTCCAAAGATTGTCTACATGCTCGGTCATAAAGAAAGTCTCAAGAAATTTAAAAAACTGAAACCATGCCAAACACTGTCTTAGACCACAGTGCTATAAAAATAGAAATCTATACCAAAGGCCTGGTCTGGTGGCTCATGCCTGTAATCCCAGCACTTTCGGAGGCCAAAGTAGGCAGATCATGAGGTCAGGAGATCAAGAACATCCTGGCAAATATGGTGAAACCCTATCTCTACTAAAAACACACAAAAAAATTAGCCTGGTGTGCTAGCACATGCCTGTTTTAGTCCCAGCTACTTGGGAGTTTGAGGCAGGAGAATTGCTTAAACCCAGGAGGCAGAGGTTGCAGTGAGCCAGGATTGCTTGCATCACCACAGTCTAGCCTAGGTGACAGAGAGAGACTCTGTCTCAAAAAATCCAGAAATATATATCAAGAAGATCTCTCAAAACTACACAAATCCTAGAAATTTAACAACTTGCCCCTGAGTAGCTCTTGGGTGAACAACAAAATTAAGGCAGAGATCAAAAATTATTTGAAATATAAAAAATTAGAGAAACATCTTACCAAAACCTTTGGGATGCAGCTAAAGCTGTATTGAGAAAACGTTATAGCACTAAACACCTTCATCAATAAGTTAAGAAGATCTCAAATTAACAATCTAATATCACGCCTAGAAGAACTAGGGAAAAAAAGAACAAACCAACCACAAAGTTAGAAGAACAGAAACAACTAAAATCAGAGAAGAACTAAATGAAGTTAAGAAGCAAATGTTTATACAAAAGATCAGCGAAACCTTTTCAAAAGAATAAACAAAATTATTAGGCCATTAACAAGATTAATAAAGAAAGAAAGAGAAGATCCAAATAAGCACAATCAGAAATGACAGAGATAACATCACCATTGATCCTACATGTTCAGAGACTATTATGAACATTTCTATGAACACAAATTAGGAAGTCTAGATGAAATGGATAAATACCTGGAAACACAAAACCTTCTAAGACTGAACCAAGAAGAAAGCGAAAATATGAGCTGACCAAACACATATACCACTGGAACAGAAGAGAGGACCCAGAAATAAAGCCAGAAACCTAACATCATCTGATTTTCAACAAAATTGACAAAAATAAGCAATGGAGAAAGGACTCCCTATTCAATAAATGGTGCTGAAGTAACTGGCTAGCCATATGGAGAAGAATAAAACTAGACCCCTGCCTGTCATCTTATATAAAAATTAACTCAAAATGAATAAAAGATTTAAATGTAAAACCTCAAACTATAAAAATTCTAGAAGAAAAGCTAGGAAATATCCTTTCTGACATTAATCTTGGCTAAGAATGTACAGCTAAGTCCCCAAAAACAATTACAACAAAAACAAAAATTGGCAAGTAGTACCTAATTAAATGAAAAGAGCTTATGTATTGCAAGAGAAACAATCAACAGTTTGAACAGACAACCTACAGAATTGGGGAAATGATTCACAAACTATGCATCTGAGAAAGGTCTAATATTTAGACTTTATAAGGAAGCTAAAGAAATCAACAAAAAGAAAAACCACAAATAATTTCATTAAAAAATGTGCAAAGAACATAAGCAGACATTTCTCAAAATAAGACATGTAAATGGCCAACAAATGTCTGAAAAAGAGGCTTAACATCACTAATCATCAGAGAAATCCAAATGAAAACCACAATGAAATACCATCTCACATCAGTCAGATTGGTTATTAATTAAAAAAAAAAAAGTGTCAGTGAGGCTGTGGAGAAAAGAGAACACTTATACATTCTTGGTGGGAATGCAAGTTAGTTAATCCACTGTGGAAAGCAGTACAGAGATTTTGTGAATAATTTAAAACAAACTCCAATGCAACCCAGCAATCCCATTACTGTGTACATACCCAAAGGAAAATGAATCATTTTACCAAAAAAAAAATACGTGCAGCCATATATATGTTCATCACTGCACTATACACAATTGCCAAGGCATGGAATTGACCTGTGTACCCATTGACAGTGGACTGAATAAAGAAAATGTGGTACATATACACTATGGAATACTATGCAGCCATAAAAAGAATGAAATCATGCCCTTAGTAGCATCAAGGATGCAGCTAGAAGTTATCTTCCTAAGAGAATTAATGCAGGATCAGAAACCTAAATACCACATGTTCTCACTTATAAGTGGGAGTTAAATCCTGACTACACATGGGCATAAAGATGGAAACAATAGACACTCAGGATTACTAGAAGTAGGGAGGGAGGAGGGTGTGGGCTGAGAAACTGTCTATCAGGTACTATGCTTGCTACCTGAGTGATGGAATCATCTGTACCTCAAATATCAGCATCACACAATACACCCATGTACCAATCCTGCACTTTTTTACCCCTTGAATCTAAAATAAAAGTTGAAAATACCTTTGTAAAAGATATAATTAGGCGGCAGTGCAATTATTTTTTCTTGAATGACTAGTTATTAGAAGTAAGTACGTTGAGGGAAAAAAGGTCAGGAAGTATCAAGCAAGATTTAGTCTTCATTAATAATTCTTCAGCTTGAAAGGGCCTATATTTTCCTAATCATTATAGGATTTCCTATAAGATTAAATTTTATCTCATAAGTACCAGTAATTTCTCCTAAAATTTGTTTTAATTAT
>NW_016107488.1:1870464-1878130 GCF_001604975.1 Cebus imitator | reverse complement strand
AGCAAGGGGAGAAATGCCAGATGTAGGTGATGGGGAGGAAGGCAGCAAATCACACTGCCATGTGTGTTCCTATGCAACAATTTTGCATATTTTTAAAAAGAAACAAAAAAAAAAAAAAAAAAAAAAAAAAAAAAAAGGAAAAAAAAAAAAAAAAAAAAAAAAAAGCACATTCTGCCCAAAGATTTTATAAATTTTATAAATTGAAACATTTTCTCATTGTAATGGAAAAACATATTTTTAAAAGAATATATATTCATTTATCATGTCATCAAGTTCAAAACCATTTCCTCATTACCCTCCAGCACCATAGCAACCAGTAAGATTATCTGGTTTAACTTTTAAAAGCATTGGCTCACTTTGACGTAGAGTGCCTATTCATGAATACTGAAAAAAATTTCCTGATGACACCTGATTTTCATGATAGGTTGGCCCCTAAGGCTTCACTTGGATTTTCATCAAAAACCATCTTCATCAGTATAACAGAAGAATGTTAACTCTCTATAGCATTCTATATATCCAGTTTGTGCATGGGTTTTTAAACTCACATTTTTATTTATCTTTTTAAAATTTTTTTATTATACTTTAAGTTCTGGGGTACATGTGCAGATCACGCAGGTTTGTTGCTTTCTTAAGTAAATATTATGCACAGCCCAGTATACAGAACAGATTAAGATAGAGTTGATTTGCTAAAAGCAGAATGAGAAATGAGCACCCTTCATGTGTAAAGTCCCACTTTTATCTAGTAAAATCCTGAGGCATATCTATTGAACCTTAAGGACAAGGTGAATTCAGTTAAAACACCAAAGAAGTGGAAAAAGGTAACAAAATGTTATAAGGCAAAAGAAAACAAAAGTTTCTCTAGGTCCAGCAGGGTGGATGATGCTTGTAATCCCAGCACTTTGGGACACTGAGGCAGGAGGATCCCTTGAGCCCAGGAGTTAGAGACCAGCCTGGGAAATATGCAGAGACCCTGTCTTCATATTTTAAAAAATAATAATTAGCCAGACACACTGGCTCGTGATTGTAGTTCCAGCTACTATGGGGGCTGAGGTGGGAGGATTGCTTGAGTCCAGGAATTAGAAGCTGCAGTGAGCTATGATTGTTGCCACTGCACTCCAGCCTGGGTGACAGAATGAGCCCCTGTAAAAACCTCAAGAAACAAAAATCAAAAGACAGAGAAACTAGAAAATTATTAGTACATCTTCTGATGGGGCTGTTTAAAACTAATGTGCTGGCAATGCTTGGTTCGGCCCTAGGCTTAATAGATATTAAATGTAAGACCCAAGAGAGAGAGATCCAAGATGGCTGATCACTAGCAGCTTGGAATTGTAGCTCCCACTGAAAGAGCAGAGAACAAGAGGACGCCACACTTTCAGATCAATTTTTGTTGCTCACGCACCAGGAGATTCCCAGCAGAGGAGCCCCACGTGTCGCCAGTGCGACTCTTGAGGCCGGTGAGGCGGATTTGCTGCTGCCTTGGAGTGGCGGTTCTTGGTGCAGAGTCAGAAAAGCACCATCAATCTTAAAGCCGCTGTTTTGGCCGGCACAGTGGGTTGCTCAGATTCTAGCACCGGGAATCAACAAGTTGGACGTCCATTCAGTAACTCAACTATAAAGACGGTAACTATAAAGACCACAGATGGATAAATCTATAAAGAAGGGAAGAAAACAGCCTAAAAAGGCTGAGAATACCCAAACTCAGAATGCCTCTCCCTCTACAGGGGATCACAGTTCCTCATCAGCAACAGAACAAGGCCTGATGGAGAAAGACTGTGTTCCATTAGCAGAAGCAGACTTTAAAAAGGGGTTGATAAGAAACTTCTGGGAATTAAAAGAACTTGTTCTAACCCAATGCAAAGAAACTAAGAACTTTGAAAAAAGGTTTGACGAAATGTTAAAAATAACACACAATTTAGAGAGGAATATAAGTGAATTAATGGAGCTGAAAAATACAACACGAGAACTTTGCGAACTATGCACAAGTTTTAACAGCCGAATTGATCAAGCAGGAGAAAAGATATTAGAGGTCGAAGACCAACTTCATGAAATAAAACAAAAAGACAAGATTAGAGAGAAAAGGATAAAAAAGAACGAGCAAAGCCTCCAAGAAATATGGGACTATGTGAAAAGACCTAATCTACGTTTGATAGGTGTACCTGAATGTGACGAAGAGAATCAATCCAAGCTGGAAAATACACTTCAGGATATTATTCAGGAAAATTTTCCCAACCTAGCAAGGCAGGACAATATTCAACTCCTGGTAATACAGAGAACACCACAAAGATATTCCTCAAGAAGACCAGCCTCAAGGCACATAATCGCCAGATTCACCAGGGTTGAAATGAAAGAGAAAATATTGAGGGCAGCCAGAGAGAAAGGTCAGGTTACCCATAAAGGGAAGCCCATCAGACTCACAGCAGATCTCTCAGCAGAAACCCTACAAGACAGAAGAGAGTGGGGGCCAATATTCAACATCCTTAAAGAAAAGAACTTTCGACCCAGAATTTTACATCCAGCCAAACTAAGCTTCATAAGCGAAGGAAAAATAAAATCTTTTGTGAACAAGCAAGCACTCAGAGATTTCATCACCACCAGTCCTGCTTTACAAGAGCTTCTGAAAGAACCACTACAAATAGAAAGGAACAACCAGTATCAGCCTTTCTAAAAAATGCCAAAAAATAAAGAACATCAACATAATTAAGAAATTGCATCAATTAATGGGCAAAACAGCCAGCCAACATTAAATGACAGCATCAAACTCATATAAATTGTTATTAATTCTAAATTTAAATCGACTAAATCCCCCAATCCAAAGACACAGACAGGCAAAAAAAGCCAAGACCCATTGGTATGCTACATCCAGATCCACCTTACATGCAAGGATACACAAAGACTCAAAACAAAGGGATGGAGAAAAATTTACCAACCAAATGGAGAGCAAAAATAAATAGAAAGCAGGAGTTGCAATTTTTCTGATAAAGTAGACTTCAAAGCAACAAAGATCAAAAGAAGTAAACAAGGATATTACATAAAGATAAAAGGATCAATGTAACAAGAAGAGCTAAAGATCCTAAATATAAATGCACCCAATACAGAAATACCCAGGTATATAAGACTTATAAAGAGACTTGGACTCCCACACAATAATAGTGGGAGACTTACAGATCAATGAGACAGAAAGTTAACATCGATATTCAGGACTTGAACTCAGATCCAGAACAAGTAGACTTAATTAACATTCATAGAACTCTCCACTTTAAATACACAAAATATACACTCTTATCAGTACTACAACACACGTATTTACAGGTTTAAATGAAATATTGGTTGGCTGCTTGTTAATTATTTTCTTCCCTCATTTTTTTTTATGTCTCTATTATTAAACATAATTACAGGCATACCCATTTTTAGACTGCATTTTAGCCCAGGCAATAAGGCAACACCCCTGTTCTCTCTCCCTCTTCCTTTTCCTCTTTCTTCCTTTCCTTTATTCTTTTTTTCTTTTTCTTTCTTTCTCTTTCTTCCTCTAAAAAAAGAAAAAGAATAAAAAAAGTAAATAAAATAAAAAATCTTCTAGAAAAAAAAAAGACCCAAGAGAGCTCTTTTTTCAGGCTCTTTTATGTTGTCTTTATCATTTAATTGTCAGTTTCTGGGAAAGAGAGGAAAAGCAAAGAAAAAAATGTAAAAATTTTAAATATTTAAGATAAACATATATTTCATTTGTACCTGAGGATATTTTAATTTCTTTAAATTTTGATCTAAGTATTACCTGTCATTTATTTTGATATGTGTCAGGGTATTTTGTGTTGCTATAACAGAATAGCAGCCACTGGGTAATTCGTAAAGAAATTTACCATAGCTCTGGAGGTTGGGAAGTCCAAGATCAAGGTTCCAGCATCTTCTGAGGGCTTTCTTGCTGTGTCCTCACATGGCGGAGGGCAGGAGGAATACACCCACTCCCAAGCCCTTTTTATAGTTGCATAAATCTATTCATGAGAGCTGAGCCTTCATGAACAAAACACCTCCCAAAGGCTCCATCTCCCAACACTGCAGCACTGGGGATCAAGTTTCCAACAAATGGACTTTAGGGAATACATTCCCACTGTATCAATATGCAATTATTAATATTGGTAATTCATTACATAATAATTCACTTTTAATAGCTTCTCCCTTTGTAAAAATAGTTAACCTGGTCATTTGGTAGATAACACCCAAGATACTTGAAACTACTCTACCCAATTTGCCTTAATTGCCTAGGCATTAATAATAGTTTTCCTTGGTGTAAATATTTCCAATTCTTATACTATCATATTTGTTGTTAAAGTAATTTTGCAGCAAAAAATGAATGCCAAGATTTGTTACTGAAGAATTGGCAGCATAATGCAAACAGAGATCACGAATGTATTTTATTTTGAAATCCAGAGACATACAACATGAAATAATTTAGTTTCCTCATCTTCAAGCAAGAGATAAGTCTTCCCTCTTTTTTCTGATCCTCAGTAACCCCTATTTCTGTGCCTTTCTTTCCATCCTAACCACACTGAATTCCTTACTAGCTACATAGATAACATAAGAAGAGGCTATGGAAATTCAGTTCTTCTACTAGAAGACCTGTGATTGACCATGGTAATGACCTTCCCACACAATTAATGCTACAAATGGTATCATAACAGTGTCACATGTGTGAATTAGGCATTTGTGAGTAGAACTGGGGATCCAACAATAATTTTTAATGTTATTCTAATATGTTTTAAATTGATATATTAATGGCTTATGAAACATTACAATTTACGTATCTGCTCAGACACTGAGACACCAATATAATCAGAAGACTATTTTCTGCTCTTTAATAAGTTCATAAAATTTCTCTATTCCTCTAATAACACAGTGATGAATGGTATCATGGGCTTCACTAATATTTGTTTCTGAATTCTTCTAATTATACGTTTTATTTTTAAATCTTTAGTTTCTGTGATTATCTGAAAATTTTTTTCAGTATGTCCCAGAGTGACAATCTAAAATGCAAACTGCCTGTGAAAAACCTCAAGAGTGACATCCCAAAGATTATTCTATCTTCAGTGTAACAGAGTCCATGTTATGTGAGGTCTAATCTGAAACACTCCATTAGATAATAGAAAATTGCCCTTTTCACTTTCTTTTACATTAGTAAGATATATTATAATAAATTTCCAATATTAACACTCTAAATTTTAAAAAGCATATTTAATGATACAGAAGCAGAGTACTTTCACATCTATTCTTTGCATTTCTATGTGTCAAGCACTGGGTTGACAATAAAAAACTAACATTTTCAATAATTAAGATACTACCATAAAGTATGCCACCATTGCAAAGTAGTAAGTTAAAAAATATATTCAAAATAAGATAGGGAAAAAGTATTCCATAAATAGGTAAACCCAATAATTGGAACAAATTAAATCAAAATGGATTAGAATACCATTGCCAACAAACCTGTAAAATAAAACATCATCTAAAAATTTAATTGCTTTGGAAATTAAATCACATTTTGGAGTGTTTTTCATGCAAAAAGCTCACTTTTTAAATAATATAACATGGTCCCCTACTACTAAGATGTATATTTTTTCACATATAAATGGATATCTACATTTAACATAGTCTGATGAGGTCTTTTTTCTCTGGTAATCTATTAATAAAATACCATCTTTCAATCAATGAAATATAGTACATATGCATATTTTCTATTTTTAAGGCAAACAGTACCATTAACTTGCACTTTAATACATCTTTGAAAAATAGTGTCCCTGCTATTTAGGCTACCACAGAGGAATCTTGAGTAGGGACTGTGATTATTAATAATGAATAAATAAAATACCATATCTGCTTCTCTAAAGGCAAAACATTTCAAAATCCCAAATGGAGATATGGTAGGTCTTAGATTCTTTATGTCTAAGGGAATAAGTTTCTTATATATGTAAAACATTAGAAATGTCTACTTCTCCACAAGAATTTGCAACTTCCATAAACACAGCACTTGTGTGATACCTTTCTAACACCTTCAGAGTAATGCCATGTGGCCAAAATCTATGGTTCTCTATGGAATATTTTACCTCTTGTAATTAGCAACCAGTCCTTGATTTTATGGCATGCAATAGATTCAACACCCTTTTCATTGTACTTGGAATAATTGCTGCATCCAGTTTGAGCCTGACATTAGGCTATGAACTCATTTGAGTCAAGAATTACTTATCTCTCTGTTGTTCACAAGAAGCACAGTATCTGATGCAGAGTTTGTCAGAACTCAAGAAAAGGTGTATAGAATGAGAATTATAATGAAGAATGTACACCACAAGAAGATGAAGAATAACAAGACAATAGGACTAAAGTTTATCTTTTCCTTTCTGTGCTCAGATAAGGATTTACAGCAAACTTTCCAGATATACTGAGGCTCAAGACCTCTTCCTTTCCCATAAATAGTTTGTCAGGATTCTGTTTTTGGAATTAGGTGATGATATGTTTCATTTACATACACCACTTGAAATGGATCCATATTTCTACAGAGAATTGGCAAACTCTGGTTTTTCCTCACAAAACTCCCTTCACATTAATGATCTGCCTCTCGCCCCTTTGTTTTTTTGCATAATAAAATTAACTAAGATGAATTAGGGGGAAAAGGAGAAGAAAGCATCATCACCATCACAGTTTCCTACATTTTTTATAGTAGTAGGAATAAGATATGTACATATATTTTAAAATTACCTCAGGGGAAGAGCTGACAGCTCCCCAGAAACAATAAGAAACAACTACCTGGAGAAAGTCCCTAAAACTTGCTTCTTTCCAGTCTCACTATGAAACATAGTCCCCTGACTCATTGAACTTTTTTAAAAAGTACTGGGAATAGCTACTAGTTTAGAGTTCACACCCATTAACTCTGTACTAAACTGACACAATGCTACCATCTTAAAGATAGGTGATAACATTTCTGGTCTCAATAACCCACACTGGATCCAAAAGAACGGAAAACAGCACAGAAGTTAGATATAAAATATTTATTAAAAGGTAGTAAATAAAGTAACAAATGAGATCAGATCTTTTGAAAAAAGCCATTCATCTCATACAAATGGACAATCTACAAAGACTAAAGCACAATAACATGCATACAGTTGTAAAAACATGTTCCATATTTTCAGTGGCAATAAAATACAAATAATTTACTTATTATTCCAAGCTTCTTTGAAAATCATAATATAGCTAGGTTAGAAACAGAAATACGCTAAAACTTACTTTCAAGTACATTACTTGGGTATCATGTATCCCAATTATAGAAGTGAGTATATGCTTGTGGAAATCTATTAAAAACATAAAAGTAAGAAAGTTAGTATTACATAGTTAACTCCATCACCCAAAGATAAGCACTGCTAAAATACACATAAATTCTCATTTGTTTGTAAGGGTCCTCTCTGCCTCACTTTTCAAAGAAACACTCTTCCTCATTTCTTTTTAAAAAACAGATATGCCACCATGTTTTTCTACCCACCTATCAAGGCTTCTTCCACATAGCAACATTCTCACATGATGAAAATCCAAGATATTTTTACTAAAAGTTTAAGGTGAGATGGGAAACTGTTGTGTGTTTCTTTTTTCTTGCATAAAAATGTGGTTCCTCAGTAATTTTTTTTTTTTTTTT
>NW_016107488.1:1858916-1870428 GCF_001604975.1 Cebus imitator | reverse complement strand
TTAGACAGAATCTCACTTTGTTGCCCAGGCTGGAGTGCAGTGGCAAGATCTCTTGGCTCACTGCAACCGCCGCCTCCTGGATTCAAGTGATTCTCCTGCCTCAGCCTCCCAAGGAGTAGCTGGGACTACAGGCATGTGCCAGCACACCTGGCTAATTTTTTGTATTTTTAGTAGAGATGGGGTTTCACCATGTTAGCCAGGATGGTCTCAATCTCCTGACCTCGGGATCTTCCTGTCTCAGCCTCCCAAAGTGCTGGGATTACAGGTGTGAGCCACCGCACCCAGCTGCCTTAGGTGATTTTAAAAAAATAACCCAACTTTGTGTATTTTTCAAATGTAATGGAAATTCAGAGTTGTCCAAAATTAGTTATAAAGCAGGTTGTTTTGCTTTATAATTAAGTCTACACACTTATGAGTAAATTAGAACAGATTAAAGCCCTACAAAGGTCGGACATTTTTGAGAGGCACAGCTTCTATTTCAGCTTCCTAATCATGATATTTTTGCCAATAATATAATAATACATGTAAAGCACTGTCCACAATGGATCTCATTACAATCATGCTATGAGAAAAAAAAAAGTTATATTCATGTATTTCATGAGAAATTTTTTTTTGTATTGCCATCTTTTTTTTATTATAAGTTCCGGGGTACATGTGCACAACATGTAGGTTTGTTACATAGGTATACATGTGCATGGTGATTTGCTGCATCCATCACCCCATCATCTACATAAGGTATTTCTCCTAATGCTATCCCTCCCCTAGTCTCCAACCCCCAATAGGCAGGGTGCATAATACTCCCCTTCCTGTGTCCATGTGTTCTCATTGTACAACTCCCACTTATGAGTGAGAACATGCAGTGTTTGCTTTTCTGTTCTTGTGTTAGTTTGCTGGGAATGATGGTTTCCAGCTTCATCCACGTCCCTGCAAAGGACATGAATTCATCCTTTTTTATGGCCGTTTAGTATTCCATGGTATATATGTGCCACATTTTCTTTATCCAGTCTATCACTGATGGGCATTTGGATTGGTTCCAAGTGTTTGCTATTGTGAACAGTGCCACAATAAACATACGTGTGTGTGTGCATGTGTCTTTATAATAGAATAATTTATACTTCTTTGGGTATATACCCAGTAATGGGATTGCTGGGTCAAATATATTTCTAGTTCTAGATCCATGAGGAATCGCCATACTGTCTTCCACAATGGTTGAACTAATTGCATCTTTTTTTAAATGAAAGCTTCTTTGAAATATTCTGTTAAAAATTTACAGAAAAGAATAATCAGCTTTGCAATCAGATTGCAACAAGAGAATATATTATTATTTGCAATAACTGGAAACACAATTAAACTTTTATGGTATGTTTTTTAAATGCTAATTCAAACTAATCCTACACTAGCAGGATTATCAATAAGAACTCTTAAATAAGACCAGGCACAGTGGCTCACTCCTGTAATCCCAGCACATCGGGCGGCTGAGGCAAGTGGATTGCTTGAGCTCAGGAATTCAAGAGCAGCCTGGGCAACATAGCAAAACCCCATCCCTAAATAAAATACAAAAATTAGCCGTGTGTGGTGGTGTGCTCCTGTAGTCCCAGTTACTTGGGAGGCTAAGGGCAGAACTGCTTGAGCCCGGGAGACAGGGGTGGCAATGAGCTGAGATTTCACCATTGCACTGTAGGCTGAGGAACAGAGTGAGACCCTGTCTGAGAAAATAAAAAAGAAAGAAAAAAAAAAGAAAGAAAGGAAGAAAGAGAAAGAGAAAGGAAAAAAAGAAGCAGAGGGGTGGAGAGGGGAGGGGAAGAGAAGGAAGGGAAGGGAAGGAAGAAAGAAAGAAAGAAAAGATCATTAGCTGAAATAGTAGTGCATCCCAAAATCTCAGCTGCAAGATAAATACAAATTCAGGTTACAAATGAATAATGTCTCAATATTATTCCATGTATGAAGTTACATGGATAAAAATTTCACATAACACTAAATGGTGGGTTGGCTCATGCAGTCATTCAGACTCTAACATCACCTTATGTACTAAGGTGTCATTATCCAACTTGAAACTCCAGAATTTTGACTCAGCTTTATCATACTCCATTTTTCTCTATTAAAGCTTTTGTTTTTATTAAACCCAAAAAGAATAAGACAAATGAAGAAAAAACGGGTAGGTGGTACACAAATCCCTCTAGGTGACACAAGAATTGACATATCTGACTCAGAGAACATATTCAATAAATATCTGTTTATTAAATGAAAAAAAAAATGCAACAAGGACAATAGTCAGAATTGAGGTGAAGTAGATGGCCTGCATTTAAAAAATAGTTTTCATAATCTTTCTACCACTTTAAGCATCACTTGGGTCAACACATTTTTTTTGGTTACAAACTCCTGATGCAAAGTCATTGATTATTTCCAGCTTGCTGATAGTAAGAAACAAGAAAGTGGTATTAAATTCAGTCAAAAGAACAACTAGTTAAAAAGAACTTCAGCGAATAGATCTGACTGGAAGAAAAAATAAGTTTATGTGTTGGGGCCCACACTTGAACTCAACCCATAAGTGTATGCTCTTTATTTCATTTCTCCTTTAAAATGGCTGCTTATGCCTAATGGCTAATAATGACAGAAATGGTTAACAATTTCTATACTTATAAAAACTTCTAGACTCTACTCCCCTGAATGTCTTCAGCCTCTTAATTAGAAGTTTCACATAAAATCTAGTCAATATAAAGGGAATAATAAGCTGCTATTAAAAGTAATACAATGCCATTGATAACATTTTGTTGTATTAAGTAACCATAGATTAAACTCTTACACTTTCTCACAGTTACGTTGATAGCTGAAGTAATTATATTATAGGATACAATGTATCATGGTTAGGAAAGATGAAACAAGAAATGGATCTCTATATTTAAAAACAATTATCAAACACTCTTTGTTTTTACTAAGCCCAAGGTAACAAAGATAATTCAGGGCGAGGGGAGGGGCCGTGGATGGAACTGTTCTATATCTTGATTATGATGGTGACCACAAAATGGATGCATTTGTTAGCAGGGCATGGTGGTGCCTACTTATAGTCCTAGCAAGCACCTAGGAGGCTGAGGTGGGAGGATCACTTGAGCCCAGGAGTTAGAGAGGCTGCAGTGAACCTAGGTGAAACAGCTAGGCCCTGTGTAGAATTAAAAAAAAAGTCCAGAACCAAAATCCTGGAATCAATATCAAATAGGCCTGATGGGGGAAGGTTTTACATTAAAACATTGTAAGAATATTTTATGGTTTCAGAGTAGAATATCAGATTTGATTAATCACATGCTTTATTCAAGTATCATGTTAAAATAACTAAAATGAAAAATAAAAGAACAGAATTTAGCTTGCATATTGCAATCTAGAAAAAAAAGAATTAAAAAAATCAAAGTTTAGATAATTGAAAGTAAATATAATTATGTGATAGAAATAATTATAAGTATATAAAAATCAAAGTAATTATAAATTGATTAATGTCTCCCCTTAAAAGATTATAATTTTGAATACTAAAGTTGGGTTGCTTCCTGATTACAAAAAAATCTTACAATTTAACAGGACAGAAATATTGAAAAATAAAAGAATATTCTGAAAGTTTACTAGACATATAATAACTGAAAAGATATAGCTATATTTATATTTATATTAAATTTTAAAATCAAAGATAAAGAGAATCACTTCTCTTGATTATTAAACAATTACACTGACCAGGATGGCATAAAACTTCTAAACTCATATATACCTAATAATCTAGTATGAAAATACATAAAAAATTGAGACAGCTATGAGAAAAAGTAGACAAACCTATTGTCATACTAAGCGATTTTGTTTCCCTAAGTTAATAACAGATCAAGCAGACGAAAAAAATCAATGACCAATAAGCTTACAGAAAATTTGAGAAATACAATGGACATGATTAATATAGTATATGCATATATGTTTACAATTTCTTACCCCAAAATGAAAAATATGAATGTTTGAAAGTATAAATTAGACATTTATAAAAACCAACCATTTACTGGACCATAAATCAAGTTTCAAATATTTCACAGATTTGCTATCGTAATAACCCTATCACATTTTGTATAGATGAAGGATTCATACTGGTAATTAATAATAATTTTATAACTAAGAACTAAAATATTTCTAAAATCATTTGCTAGATAGTATTAATAAAAATTTAAAAATACTTAAAGTTCAATAGTAATATTGCATACAAAAAAATCACTTAGAGGGAAACTTGTTCTCCAAAATGTTTGTATTAGAAAGACTAAAAATTAATGTGCTACGTATTCAACTTAGGTAGACAATGAACACAAAAACAAAACCAAAGGAAGTGGAAAAAATAAAATAATAAATGTAAAAACAGAAGATTATAAATAGAAAATGAAGACAAATCCCAAATATAAACTGTCAGTTAAAAAGAGAAATAAATTAATGATTGCTATTTTTTTTTTAAAGATGATGTTTCACCATGATGACCAGGCTGGTCTTGAACTTGAACTCCTGACCTCAGGTGATCCACCCACCTCGGCCTCCCAAAGTGCTAGGATTACAGGGGTAAGCCACCGCGCCCGGCCAATGATTGCTATATCTCTAATATGCAACAGGCACTAAACTATCTTCTTAGTATGATACTATCATTATGTTTCTAGATCGGTCAAGTATAATTATATTCTCACTTCACTATTAAATGACTCAACAAAGTTTACACAGTTAGTAAGGTAGATATTAAAATATATGTCTCTCAGATCCAAAGCCTATGGGACTTTTTCTAATATAAACATCTTCACATTTCTTTATCAAAAAAAATAGGGCTTGAATTAAACAAGATCAATAAGAATTATAAAGGAATTAAGCTTAATACAAATAAAGATATTTTATTAGGAGATATCCAGTTAAAAAACTAGTAAAGCTAGTGAAAATGCACCATATCATAAAGAATTTCACATAAGCTGAGTGAATGTTTCCTAAGGATATTGTAGAAGGGCTATTTTTCAGATTAGGAAAAACTGAAGAGGTCTTCCAAGTCTATACTCAAGTTCTAGTAATAATAATCACATTCTTTACTTACCATGGCCATAATTAATCAAATTTACATAGTTAAAATTTAGCTAGTTCATCTATATCTGCTGTCTAAAACTGGTCTGTAATGGAAAATGCTCAAACATTCTTATACTATGAAATCATTGTACACTTGCTCACACATGAGCATTTCCAGAGAAATGTCATTTCTAGAATATAGTCCAGCAATAGATTCACATGTTTTCAATAAGTTTTATCAAATTAGAAATATAGTTACTAAAGTCCAATATATTGTTATTATGTCAGATTAAAAATAAAATGTGAGCTTTTATTTCTTTTTTAAATAGATTTGGTCATAAAACAAGATTGCTTCCACTATAATTTATTCAAAAATTATATAATTAAATCTCAAGCCACAAGAGAAAATACTCTGTTTCAAGCTGCATATTAGCCTATGATTTTCATTATATCAACTGACGTAATGAGCAAAGTAGTAATTATCATGAAATAGGCCAGTGCTGTATGCATAACTTTTCTCCCCAAAATGCATAATCTTATAGCTAGCATGACTAAGTATCTAAAAAAAATTTCTGGTCAAAAATTCATAAAATTAATTTAGTGTACATATTCAATGTATAATATTTTTTAAAGCCTAGGGAGGAGATAGATGGATTACAAAAAAATTGACATCACTTCTGGAAGTTGCTTACAAACATGGGAATAAAGCCCATATTATAGTCACTATTACTTATTATAATAAACTAAAGCATATCCCTTGTCTATTTTTCATAACTTATGTTACTAGTATACATAGGTACAATTATCCCATAATATACAGTTTTTCCTTTATATATAATTCAGTGATCTTTGTTTAAAAATTAAGTTAAACTTTCTATGGCTCAAGATGGAAAAAGAAAACATTTAGGTATATGTGATGTCTCATAGCTACATATGAAAACAGAACTTTCGAACTGATATATTAGTATAGTATAGTCAATCAGTCATTCAATCAATCAACAAGTGCTCATTAAGATTTGTATATATATCTACAGTAGAGATTAAATTACAGTGAACTATTTTCTTTCCCTTTAAAAAAGTAGAACCTGTTCCATATTTGGATATTAAGAAAATTATCTAAATCTCATTTTCCAAGTATAATAGATTGTAGACTAATAATAAACTAGCCAAAAGAGTCACATGTAAATAGGAAAGGAAGAAGTAAGAAAAAACCATGTATAACTTAGCCCATTCTATTTGAAGATCTATGTGATTGTTGTATTTCAATATTTTATTGTCTGCATTTTAGTTGGTTATACATATATCTTTTTTATATGCTGTAATATTTACAAGGACAGATATACTATTAAATGAGAATGAATATGTGTACATAAAATCTTATGCTCTGAAATATTTCAAAGTTACCAGTCATGGTAACGTTAATTCACTACAAGAAACAATGTTCAGATTCATGAGTAAACCAGAGGAATAAAACATAATTACCACCAATGTGCAGAGATATTGTAAATGTGATTAAAAGTTTGCATTTTAATTATAAATCCTATTAACCTATTTCAATGTTTGAAAATCTTTCAACTTCGTTAGTCTATGGTATAAGAAATCTGTTTTTACTTGTGTGAGTGGGTATGTGGACACTATATAGAAATCAACTATTTTCTGGGTTCAGTAAAATATATTAACCCTGATAACGTCATTTATTTCATACTAGCTGGAATGTCAAGCATACAGATCACAAGACCAGAATAAAGCAGAATTGTTCCATGCTTCTGCAACCCCTATTTCTCTCTTCTTTGTGGTTTTTTTTTTTTTTTTTTTTTTTTTTTTTTTTTTTTTTTTTTTTTTTTTTTTTTTGTTTTTTTTTTTTTTTTTCATTTAGTTCTGAATTTAGGCTTGATGATTCCTCTTAAGGTAAATAATTTTCTAAGATCCCCCCTTCAAAAAAGAGGCCTTCAAATTTTTCCATAAATGATATTCCAACGAATCTCTTACAATCGGAAATACAAACAGCTTTTAGACTCTTAATTCTTTCTTTTGTCATTTTCTTCTTCCAAAATTTTCAAAATATTTTATACCCATAATTTAAAAAACAAAAAAGACAGTATCTGCAATGAGAGATACTGCAACAGTATCTCTCCCCCTTTATTTTTCTATCTTCCATGGTGTTGCCTTCCTTCTCCAAATCACTTTCTCTAATAATAAGAGGAGTTTTGTTCACCACAAACTGTTTGCCCATTACATCCAAATCAATCAGCTGGAAGTAAAAATTGTTCATTCAACCTCAAACTATAGGTAAATACAGTAAAAAATATTGTTCACTTTATTTTTAAGGAAGCCATATTTTTAAATTCTAGAGTCATTAGCAGATGCCATGGTATGTTTACTGCAATGCAAGAATGCTCATCCTCCTTGCCATTCAGTGAGGCTGTCATTACAATGTTGAAAACCAAGTGAAGATATATAGTATTTAACATTCAACAGAAGATGAAATAAAACAAGTCCAAAGCAGAGTAATAACAAATGGTCTTTACAGTATGGAGCTGAGTTACAAATGATTCAGCTTCTGCAAAATAAAAAGGCATATTAATTTATTTGTACCTCTCAATTCCTTGATTGGATCGAAAAAGCAGAGTACTGCCTTTTTATTCTGCTTAGTTCCTTCATTGTCAGCATTCTAGAAGACAAATGGACTAAACTAATAAATAACTTAAATAACTGAAACTAATGAAGATCTGTGGTCATAACCAGACTGCCCACACATTTTTTTGTAGACACCCATCAGAAACAAAATATCATAATTATTTTATAATGCCACTTTCCACTTTCAGTTATAAAACTTATTTTCTTCTTTGAGTTTGGTATATTTAGTCACAATTTTTTTAAAGTTGGATAATACATGTGTATGGGGAAGGGTATATGTCTTCAGATGACTAAGTAAAAAATATTGGAAAATGTTTCCCAAAGGTTTTTGAAATGATATACATAGCTCTTTGGGAGCTCCTTGAAAGTGGTGAGAGTGTTTTATTTCTCTTTATTTCTCAAAGCACATTTAGGTGCTCAACAAATGTTGGATGTTCTAAGTCAGGTAACTCACTTGAAAGACTATTAAATTGAACAGAATAGACTTCCTAATTGCGTCTGCAATAGAAAGGCCATTCAAGCCAGGACTTGAATCACTGGGAATCAATAATCTATTATCTTTTCAGGATAAAATAAATACATGATTAATAGTGATGTTGGTCTTTTTGTTTTGTCCTTTCCATCATTTACTTTACTTGTTTTCTGATGGAAGAGTAAATAAAATTATCCAAGCATTAAAATCTGAAAAAATACCAATAGAAAAAGAATAGCTACCATATGAATACAGAACTAACCTCTAAATACACTGATACACCTAGAAAGCAAATTTACATAGATATATGAAAAAAGCATTGCATATCCCCCATCTCTGCCACTTTTAATACTGAAATTTGATATGCATCCCTCCACAACTTCCTTATGCATAAATATTAATGTTTTTATATACACATATTCATAGATTATTTGTGTCTTTTGTTTGTTGATATTTTATATAGGCTTTAATCTTCATGGGAAGAAGGGTTTGTTTGATGATTGATCCAAGTAGCCTCCTGAAACAGCCTGGCAATGAGCTAGCTGGGACCAGGATTTTCCTCCTCTTCCAGCAAAGGGTGCTGTGAAGGATTTTAACTTTCCTCTATGTGTCCAGTTAGGAGGCAGTTGGTATTCTCATTACTCCCTTACTAGCTGACATCCTGATTCAGACTCTCTTTCCAAACTTAGACTGTTTCCCCCCACTTTTGAAGTCACTTTCATATTCATCTCTCATAAAATAAGAACACCAAAGCAGTAGGTAGCTTTCCTGGAACAAATTTCCTTGGTGTGCCGTGCTGTGCCCAGCAGAGGAAGCATGTATTCTGAAGAACTCCATGAATACTGGGGACTTGCCTATATCTGTGGTCTGCCCATTAGCTCCAATTAGAGCAAGGTGACACTTCTAGTGTTTTGTCCAAAACTTCTGCTCATCAGTGGCATCAAATGCAGGTTGAGCACCATTAATTAGTTAAAGCATTTAACCAAATACATTAACAAAGCAAGAGGGAGATTTCTCTAGGTTTACAGCAGGTCATACTGAAGTTAATGGCCATATGGTCTTGTGGTCTGTCAGGCAGAGATGCCCTAAAGAAGGTGAATCACTTGGCCATGGTAAAGTACCTATAATCTTTAGTGAAACTGCTCTCGAATTTTCTATTTTATTTATTTTGAGGCAACAAGAGTTTCTGTATCACAATAAGCTCTTCAATGAAAAGAAGTTTTCTCCTACCTTTAATGATTAGCAAGAGATTGGTTAAGTGCTTCAAAAATTAATAATTGCCCAGCACTTTGGGAGGCCGAGGAGGGTGGATCATGAGTCAAGAGATCCAGACCATCCTGGTCAGCAAGGTGAAATCCCGTCTCTACTAAAAATTCAAAAAATCAGCTGGGCATGGTGGCGCGTGCCTGTAATCCCAGCTACTCAGGAGGCTGAGGCAGGAGAATTGCCTGAACCCAGGAGGTGGAGGTTGCAGTGAGCCGAGATCACGCCATTGCACTCCAGCCTGGGTAACATGAGCGAAAATCCGTCTAAAAAAATTAAATTAAATTAAATTAAATTAAAAAAATAAAAATAATAATTGCCATTTATTTGGCCCATCTAATATGCCATGTCCTGTGTAAAAAAATGACATATATCATTCACTAATCACTTAATACAAAATTACTGAGTGTCTACAGTTTACCAGGCACTAGCATAGGTAATGTATGATATCCTAGTAAAAGACCTAGTTTAATAAATAAATGCTTATAAGAGACTGAGACAGGATAGGCAGAGTAGGATTCAGAAAGAATATCTAACTGCTAACTAGAAGAGTAAGGCAAGAGTTGGCCAAGCAGGTATTTCTAGAAAGACATTCCAACAGAAAACAACATTTGCAAAAGCAAAGTTATGGAAATGGAACAGGCTATGCAAAGTACATAGTCATGAGAGATAAGGCTGAAGAGGTAAATCAGTGGCCAGACAATGAATTGTCATGTAAAATACGCTAAACATTTTGGATAAGGGAAGGTCTACAAGAAAGAAAAATTAATAAAGTTAAAAGATACAGAAGGTCAAATAGAAAGGATTTAGTAATTGGATATTCTCATTCACGATGATGAAGGGTTAAGGATCTCACCCCAGGTCTAAGTTTGGTAACTGGTGGGATGGAGATCTCATTTATAAGTAAAAGAAGGGGAAGCTAAACAAAGGTACTGGTTGCTTTGGCTAGTGAGAAAAAAAACACACAGAGATAGAAGATTCTATTTTGGAAAAGTAAGTTTGAGACAATGTGGGACATAAAAGTAGATGCAGCTAGTGGTAGTTACATACATTGGGCTGAAGTGTAGATATTTGGGTTGATCATTTAGATTTGTAGCTGAAAAATAAAGCCTACTAAGAAATAATGAACAAAAAATTAGTAGGGGAAAATGTAGTATCATGGAAGCCAATTAATAAGATATTTTATTTCCTTAATTATACAAGTTGTATATGCTCCTTATAAGATGATCCAAGTAATAAAATGTGCAGTAAGAATGAATCATGTTTTCTCCACCTGACACAATCTAAATCACAAAAAGTCATTAGTATTATTTTTGTGGATATCACACTGGACATTTTCTATGCATATATAAATACATATATCTATATGCATGAACATTCATATTTATATAGCAGGGATCATATCATATATTCAGCAACTTGTTTTATTTAAAAGACTGGATATATTTCACTATCAGTACATAAAGACTCATAATATTATTTTTAATGATTGCATGATATTCCATTGTATGAATAAATCAGTTAAATATTTTAAATTTATATTTGTTTATTATAGAAATAATTCAGACATTGTGATGAAAAGTAATATGAAAAATAAAAACTTATAATCCTCCATCTCTAATTCAGAGTCAACCAGTGTTAATCTTTTCACTCTTTAGGACCTCTGGGGGTTCAGTTTTCGAATACGACACTTAAAATTTTATTATATAGATCTAAACATAGATGCGGTGGATCCAAGATGGCCGTTTAGGAACAGCTCAGGATTGCAGCTCCCAGTGAAAGCGCAGAGGGTGAGTGGACGCCGTGTTTTTATTGCCCACAGACTAGGAAATTCCCGGGCAGAGGTGCTCCACGGTCGCCAGCGCGGCTGTTTCGGCCAGCGCGGCTGTGCCGGCCAGCACCGGCCAGCGCCGCTGCTTTGCCTCACGCCTCTGCTTTGTCGGCGCCCCGGAGCCGCGGTTCTCCGTACAAAATACACTGGTCCGGGGGCCCTTTAGGCTAGCGATTGGAGCCACGGGAAGTCGCCCATACGCTGGTTCAAAAAGGGGACTGAGCAGAGAACCAGGACAGTAGATTATAGGGCAAAAA
>NW_016107488.1:1852817-1854516 GCF_001604975.1 Cebus imitator | reverse complement strand
GATGAGAGCACATGGACAAAGGGAGGGGAGCACTACACACTGGGGTCAGTTGGGGGGAAATAGGGGAGGGATGGTGGGGGGCGGGGAGATGGGGGGGATAGCAGGGGGAAAAATGCCAGATGTAGGTGATGGGGAGGAAGGCAGCAAATCACAGTGCCCTGTGTGTTCCTATGCAACAATTTTGCATGTTCTTCACATGTACCCCAAAACCTAAAATACAATAAAATAAATAAATGTGAAAAAAAAATTTATTATATCATTATCAACTTTAGATCTCCATTTTTTGCCACCTTTAAAGATGGAAAAATTAGGAATTTTATGCAATTCCTCATCTCCCTTTCCCTCCACATCCAAATCTTTGTGAGTTGCTCATTTTAATTTCTTCTTGGGTTTTTACTTTTAAAGAATTTCTTTCTTTTCTTTTTCTTAAATTAGCACTTAACATTATCTATTTTCCCCTAGATTAAAAAAAAGAAAATTAGCTACTTAACCTCTATCTTTTCTTCCATTTGTTAAAAAATTTTAAGAGAAATTATTAAAGGCATATAACTTTTACATTCTCTTCTGTAAATATGCATTCTAGAGAGAATTTTCTTTGTTTCTATAGCTTCATACTAGAAAGTTTTAAACCACAGTGCATAATTTAGCATACGATTATGGAAACATTATGTACCATAGAATTAAAAAGTGGGATTGAACCCATACAGATGCAAGAACAAACTATTGAAAAGTCTTGTTTCTAGCTGCCTTCCCATCTTCTGGATAAGCTTCAATTGTTATTCTATTTTTGTATTCTATATTGTCTCATTTTTTGGAGTAGGGGAATGTCTTTTTATTTTCTGGAAAACAATCCTAAAATGATTGTTTTCACAGAGTAAATATACATAGCAGTGTTTCTTAGTTATTCTATCCCTGAAAAAGTGTGTAATTTACCCTCATATTGGATTGATAACACATCTGGATGTAGAACTCTAGGTTTAAAACATTTTATTTTTCTTTCAGACTTAGGAAGTCATTGTTCTAAGGTCCCATGTTGCTGATGAGAAGTCAGATATCTTTCTGAGTTCCAATTCTTTGAAACAACATTATGCAATATAATTGTTTTATTTCTTTCTAAGTAGTTTTAAGATTGTTCTCTTTAATCTTGATATTGTTAAATTTTTACCATTTGAGTCATTTTGACTAATGTTGTTCAGCAATTGAAGATCTGGGTTTTCTACCCATGTAAACAGTACATCAGATAAGACAAATTAGTGTTTCTCTACTCTCCATCTAGAACTCCTTTTGAACTGGGCTCTTTTTCCCATTTTCTTATTTAACTTTCTTCATAATCATTTTCATCTGTCTCCTTTTTGTCCATATTGTGTCAAATTTCCTTGATGCTTTATCTTTCAGATTACAGGTGTATTTTTTGCTTTTTTTTGATATAACTTGTTCTGCTATATACCTTAACTATGTTGACTTTTACCTTCTGGACTTTGGCTATCTTTCTTATTTCTACACTCATTTCTTAAATTTACAAATAATTTTTCTAATAGATTCAATTTATACCTAAATATTTATAAGGGTAATTAGAATTACCCTTATAAAGGGTACTTAAGGTTCTTTGTTTTTTTTTTTTTTTTTTTTTTTTTTTTTTTTTTTTTTTTTTTTTTTTTTTTTTTTTTTTTTTTTTTTTTTTTTTTTTTTTTTTTTTTTT
>NW_016107488.1:1775061-1852802 GCF_001604975.1 Cebus imitator | reverse complement strand
TTCTTTTCTCTGCATTATCTCTATTTTCTCCAGGGTTGATTTGTTTTGGCTTGTTTTGTTTTTTTGTTTTTAGTTCATTTTGAATCTTCTCTTTGATGACACTGCTTGTCTTCAGATGTCACTTTGTTGGTCATTCATAAACATAAATGTACTACGTTAACAAGCGTGCCTAGCAAAATGTGTTTCCCCACCAGTTGTATGTGTCTCTTCTAGACGATTACTTCTTTGGGTTGGAATATCAATTGCAATTTCTACAGAAATATTTGGATATTCCAGCAGGTAATCTTCTTATAGTTTGAATACACGAAAAACAGGAAATCAGACTCCTATACTTGTTAGAGTAAAGAGGCTGTAACTTGGCATAGGAGAAATCATTTTACTGCTTTATGAAGCTATGTTTCCTTTCTTTTTTTTTTTTTTTTTTTTTTTTTTTTTTTTTTTTTTTTTTTTTTTTTTTTTTTTTTTTTGTTGTTGTTGTTGTTGTTTTATGAGTCTCCAGCAGGAGCTGATATACATAACAAAGTTTTAATGGAACCGAGCCATGCACATTTGTTATGCTTTAGCAAGAAAGACTACGGGTGCTTTCTTGCTGTAATGACAGAGTTGAGTAGTTGTAACTACAAAGCCTAAATACTTTCTACATGATTCTTTGTTTAACCCACTTATGCTTAGCGTTCCATTATTGGAACGCTAAGCATGTGGGAGTTATTTATATCTTACTGCTCAAGGTCATTGCCAAGGTCTGATTTTTCACTTATGCAAAAATTCAAAAAATTGCAACCTCTGGCATAAATGGGTTAAAAAGTTTGCCAACTCTTGGTCAAACGTACCTTTAACTTCTGTAATACTCCTTTCTCACTTTCTAATACCCACTAGTAGCAGTGCTCACATGGATCACATAGATCACTTTCTGCTTTTAGGGTGGACTTTTCAGGATTTATCTGGATGTCAAAAACTCCAACTGCTAGGTAATTGGTTGACAATGGAACGTGAAAGGAATGCGTCTCTTTCAGAAGTTTCTAAAGGTGTTTACTTCATAAATTATCTGATTAATATTAGTCTTTGCATTTGCTGACTCTGGAGTTGAAGCGTCTCTGAACTCCCTTGGATGGCCCTGGCTTATATCTGGTATTATGTGCTCCAATTTTTGCAGGATATTCTACATCAATATTACATAATCTGCTTTGTATATTCCAATTATCATATAACATTTCTGATCCACTACTTGGATTTGTTTATATTTATTATCATTGTAATAAGTTTGACTTGAAGAAGAGTAATAGGCCCATATGTGGCTGGAGATAGGTGATTAAATTGTAGGCTTTTGTTTACTTATTTATTATTGTTGCTGTTCTTTTTTGGCAGAGAACAGAATATATCAAATTTAAAAGTGGAAGAAGCCTTGAGACAGAAAGGAGATGAAAAAAAAAGAGTGAGAGGGAATCATTTATTAAATGTATCCTAGAAAAATTAGAAAAGAATAGAATCCTGGAACAAATAAAAGCATTCATTTCAGGTAAGATGGCTGATGGGAGAAAAGGTGAAAATGATAGATGTGGATGGAATCTAGAAACAGATGGCAGGATATTGCAAAGATTTTCATTCTGTTGCTTCTATTTTCTACATGAAGTACAGTGTATGTTAGGTATTGGCTCACTTAGGAAATTCACAGGGGGTTGGAAAAGCTGCCACATTTATGTCTGTAATGAGTTAATTTTTGTATATGTTGAAAGATGAAGATTTGGTTTTATTCTTCTGCATGTGGATACCCAGTTTTTCAGCACTATTTATTGAGAGAGTGTCCCTTTCTCAATGCATGTTATTGTTGTCTTTGGCAAAATAAGTTGGCTACAAGTGCATGGATTTCTTTCTGGGTTCTCTATTCTTTCCATTGATAAATGTGTCTGTTATTATGCCAATACAATGCTATTTTGGTAAATATAGCTTTGTGGTATAATTTAAAATTAGGTAGCTTGATACGTCCAGCTTTATTCTTTTTACTCAGAATTGCTTTAGGTTTTTGAGGTCTTCTGTGGTTGCATACAAATTTTAAAATGACTTTTTCTATTTCTATGAAAAAAATCATTGGCATTTTGATAGAGATTGCACTGAATTTGTAGATCACTGTGGGTAGCATGAATATTTTACTTTGATGTAACAAAGGGTGGCCAGGCACGGTGGCTCACGCTTTTAATCCCAGCACTTTAAGAGGCCAAGGCGGGTGAATCACCTGAGGTCCGGGGTTTGAGACTAGCCTGGCCAACATGATAAAACCACATCTCTACTAAAAATACAAAAATTAGCTGCACGTAGTGGTGGGTGCCCATAATCCCAGTTACTTGGGAGGCTGAGGCAGGAGAATCACTTGAACCCGGGAAGCAGAGGTTGCAGTGAGCAGAGATCGCACTATCGCACTCCAGCCTGGGCGACAAGAGTGAAATTCCATCTCAAAAAAAATAAATAATAAAAAAATTTAAAAGTTTTAAAAAAATAAAGTGTTCAGGGTAAATAGTTCAGGAAATGTATGACAATTCCACCACTCACTACTTGCCCTGGGATCCTCGTTTTTTTTTTTGTTTGTTATCTCATCCTTAGAATCCTTCATGAGAGCTGCCAGAAAAATGCAAAATTACTTTCAATGGCAAAAACCACAATTACTTTCGTACCAACCTGATCATTTTCATGTATTTGTTTAAGATGGGAATATCTCAAAAGTATAAAGAATCTGTTAATAAGAAATACATTTGCATAAATAAAAGTCTCATACTAGAATGTTCTTGATTGATATACAAACTAAAACAAACAAACAAACAACAAAAAAAAACATTATCATTACCTAGTCTGTATCACTCCAACATGCAGTAATGAGCCATGATAGACTGTTCTATGTAGGAAACAAAATTTGTATCAGAAGAAAGTCCAGAGCAAAGAGAGAGATAAATGAGTTAAATATTTAATGGTGATAAAAGACAGTCTGGTATGTACATACCAACTTTAGGTATGGCTTTTCCAATTAGATATAAATATTCAAATGGTTGAGAAATCCTCTCCTCTAGACCATATTTGGATTGACACAGTCAAGCTATTAACTCTGAGATCCTCTCTTTTCCATGCTTCATTTTCTGACTCTTTTTTGATGGGTACATGCTTTCTTTTGATATTTTACTGTATTCAATTATATTAAGTTTAGTCTTAACAACTGCAGAAGCTAATCTTACTCTTTCAGGGAAATTTGCATGTCTCTGATCTGATGCTTTGACTTCACAGCAGTTTAACTGTCAGAAAGTAATTTTGTTTCCACTTTTTCAAGTTCTCCTGGAACTTTCCTGCATAGTCATAAAACATTGACAAATAATGTGAATGTAGTTTTCAATCTTAAAGTTGACTAATAAATATTCACCATAAAATTTCCTTCAATGTTTGTTTAATTTTTCTCTCAATTGCCTCTGAGGCTGAGGAATTTCTCCTAGGAATAAAGATTCTTCTGCTCATGTTCTAATATCAATATTGGCTTCCCCTGGAGACTTTGGTTAAATGTATTATTTTTGTAATATAAGACTTTTTAAATGTTTGAAAATTTGGTTACTTGACATTTACCAACATATTATCAAATACTTCTCTTTTTAAGACTAAAGAATTTGAAATATGAACATTCCAATTTCAGACTGGCTTTATATTACTAATTGTTATTTTAAATAACTCTCTTGACATCCTGAACTTTATTTTCTTTACCAGTGATATAGTTGTCAACTCTATCACACACCACTGTTTTAAAGATCCAATCAAATTACATAAGCATGAGAACAAATAGGGTGGAAAAATAATCTTCGTTTAGGCAAGAATTTCTACATGTGTTCTATAATTCTGGGTAAAAGAACGTTAAATACAATTGTCTATTTGTATGTACCCTACGTAAATATCTAGCCACAGCTATTACTTTGGTGGTTTGGATGGAAACTGCAAGTGCAAATTGTGGTACCTGAGGTGTGTATGTAAGGTCCTTTAAAATACAGGAGAAATTCAAAGTGAAGAGAATGAAATAAAGACTTAAGGTTGGGCGCTGAGGGCTACTGCTTCTAGAACTGCCATATTCTAGAACTCTGAGGCATCTAAAAATTCTAAATGTAAACTTAGCCCTCTAGGTTCTTGTGAACATATATTGGGAAAAGTATGAAGGTAGAGCCTATTTTATTTAACAATTTGCTTATTTGATAAATGATTTTACATATGAAATGCATATAAAATTTCAAAATAAAGTACATCACTGGACTGTTTGTAACTCAAAGGATAAATGCTTGAGGGAATGGATACCCCATTATCCATGATGTGCTTATTTTAAATTGTGTATCTATATCAAAATATCTCATGTAACCCATAAATATATACACCTACTATGTACCTATAAAAATTAAAGAATAATAAAAATAATCAAATAAAATGTTCAGGCATATGATATATATCCTTGCCCCAGGCACACATACAAAAAAATGTTATCAGTAGGCTTGTTTAGTCTTTCTGTATTTCTATACTTATAAAATATTAACATTTAAATATAGCCCTGTAGAAGGAGGTATATCTCTATCTCCTCAATTCATAGGAGATATAATCAAGATAGTGTTATTAGGCACAGGTCATCATAACAAGACAGGAAGAAATGTGTGCTCTTCATCTGCTTCAAAAAGTGGTGAGTTAGGAAAAAATTTAAACTTAATGCAGAACTTATTGAAATAGACTCTCTGAATGTAGAGACAAGCCAACTGTGACCAAGGAAGTCATTATGCAAGTGTCCAGATCAGAGAGATGCTCTAAAATATTGTGTGGAACACAAATCCCTTGTAATGTCATTGCTTTTTCAGTTATGTTCACAACTTTGTGCTTTTTGGATTGTGTTAGTCATTGAATAGGTCAATGAATCTTCTTTGTTCAAAGTATCTTCCATGTTCAAGGAGTCTTTTGTATATTTTTGACTTATATTACTTTACATTTGGGCTATTTTTACCTTCATGAACAATAACACAGCACCATTGACACTATGATTAGACATGATTGGGTGCATGTGTATATATTTATCTTGGTAGCTGTCTACTATTTTTGCATTAATTTTTACTTAAAACCAGGATTCTATTTTGTAACATGTACCTTTAATTCATAGATTTATAATTTAAATTGATTTAGTGAAAAGAAATAAAGCCCAAGTATAGTAAAATCTCAGACATACTCCTATATATTATACTTACCTGCAGGGTAGGAGCATAAATTACCATGATGTCCATTGCATTTTCTAAACAATTTAAAGTTTAAGCATCATTTCATCTTCACATTTTTGTTCCTCTTTTCTTATATTAACAAATATGTCTTTCTTCGTCTGCTTTACACCCTAGTTGTTTGTCTGGTTATCTCTTTTTCTCTTCTTGTTATGTACTATGTATGACATAACTCTAGCTGTTTGTCTACTTAGCTTTTTTCTCTTCTGGTAATTTACTATGTATATCCACGACTAATACTCCTGTCTTTCCAATATACAAACATTTGAAGGCAAGTCATTTTCCAGAAAGATTTCTATGCATGAGTAACAGGTATTCTGACAGTGAAATTAACTAGCTCATATTCCTTGTCCCTTTATTCTGCCAAATGAGAAAACTAATTTTGTTATGTAAGAAGTCATTACTTCATCTACTCATCAGCTGTTTCTGACATGCTCCAGTTGGCTCTCAGTTTGGAAATAAAATTGCACAAGGATAAAAATGAAGCCTGGTTCAGAACACTTTCAAGGAAGATTTGTTCCTGTAATGGGTTCTTAGCCAAAAGATATGGTTTTTAATTTATGAGAAAATAAAAATGCAGTTCAAACAAGTGAAACATATAAAGTCAGAGGTCAAAAGACATCCTTATTTTTATAGCAAGCAGGTTCAAACTCTGTATTAAGTGAAATTGAAAACATGCAATTTTTGCTGTCTTCCAGTTCTAGAAGTTGGGGCAATGTATCTGTGTAAACAACTTAAAATTAAGTCAGGTTTGAATCTGTCAGTTTTCTACACATAGTTAGTCTCAGAATCCACTTTTTCCCCCAAGTAAATATTACATATGTTAACTTCAGCCTTACTATCTCTATTTCCTTGTAATTATCGTTCTCTTCTTTGCACATCCTGGCAAATGAAATATTTCCAACATGATATGTGGAATAATAAAGAATGTTTGCATAATGTTCCCCCACAGTAGCTCTCGTTGCAAGTTTTTACAAATATTGGAACTGAGAGCAAACCTGAAGGATATATTGAAATATATCGAGGCTCAGAAAGAACACCGAGTCTGAGATAAGGTTACTTATCATTATCATTATTATCATTACTATTATTATTTTATTTAGATATTTATGTAAGGTAGAAATTAAAAATATAAAACTCTGGGGAAAAAACAAAAAACAAAAAAAAATTTCCTCTGTGCATATCTCAGATTTTCCACTGTGTGATCTTGGGTACTTAGCACTCAATATCTCCCTGCCTCAGTTGAATGAGGACATAAAAACAAAGCAGTTCCTAACTCATACAGTTGCTGTGAAGGTTTAATGTATCATTATAAAGAGCCATCATTTACTAAGCACTCACATTGTATCACTGTTCTAAATATTTTAAAATACAAAAATTTGGTAACTTTAAGAAAGTCTTATAATACTAACTTCCAAAGCACAGTGAAGATTTACATACTCCTTGAGGGATATTTCTTTTATAGTAAAGTAATGCTTCTATCTCATATCAAATACCAATTTACTTGTTTACTAATATTTAAATAACGATGTATAGCTCCAAGTACAAACACAAGATCCAAATAAAAACACATAACGATTAGAATTATTTCCTGTAGAAGGCATTTTGCAAAAATCAACATGAAAGTAAACCAACTCATAGAACTGTGTACTTAAAAATATGTACAGTACTCATCTTGTATGTAAAATAGGCTTTAATAAAGTTGAATGAAAAACAAACTAAAAGAAAACCAAATTGTTGGTTAATTTGTTGATAGCATGAGTAACAATGTTGTAATTAACTTACTATATATTTAAAGAATCTCTCCTAATACCTACTAAACGTTTCTTCTCTGACTACAACAAATAGATTTGCACTAGGGAGAAGTCTTTGCCCAAGTGAGTAATGGATGACCACATCACTGACACATACACTTAGGCAATCCCAATGGCTCTACTGCATGTATCTTTTCCTGGCTGGAAGCAATTTTCACTCTATATATGTAGGACATCCATAAAATGTACAGTTATCATTATATATAGTAAGTACTTAATACAGATGATTTTAGATAATTTTCCATTAGAAACACAAAACTATTAACTATTCTGCAATAGCAAAAATCATGGGAATCAAGCTCCTAAATAATCAGTGTCATCCAAAGAGTTGCTTTTAAGCTTCATCAAATAATAGATGTGGCTAAACAGAGTGGGGAAAATAGTTCGATTTTATTGAGTTGAGTCTATAAGTAAATTTGGAAAAATCCATTAATCCATTAAAATTACAGAGCTCTGTACTTTACTTCATTATTGACTGTCAGTAGAGACTAAGTTTACCATCACATGGCAGCTAAGGACAGGAATACAAAGGGAAGGAAAACTGGGTTCCAGACAACATTCCATAGCCACTTAGGTGTCAAACTGTGCAAGTTACTTATTCTCCCAGGGCTTTTGTATTCTCATGTACATAATTGACAGACTATAAATTCTTTTTATACTCCTGTTAAGTTTTGGGATCATGGTTAGGCACCATAAGAAGCAGAGTGTCCTTTTCAAAATACTATATCAAAGAAGTAAATATTACCTTAGAATCTTGAAAGATTTAATTGGTTTCAATATTTAAAGAACAAATCCCCTATTTTTTTAAAGATAATAAAACAACCTCACTGGGGTTTCTTTTTCTTGAAATCTGCTATATTTAAAATATGTTGAGATATCAAGAAATAACTAATCTAATTACTTGCATTTCTGGCAAAGATTTAGTTTCTTAGGCAGTAAGTAACTAAATGAAAGTAACAAATTAAATGAAAAAATGAGAGAGTATTTTTCTTTTTCTCAAAGAAAATTATTGAGAAAAATATTGAAAGAATTTTCGAGGAAAAGGAAAATATTCTCTACCATTTTACACATTTCCTAATAAGTTGTATTACCTTATCTTCTACTTTTTTAAAGGGTCCCTCTGTAAGCATTAATTTTAGTGACATTGAGGTGATATAAATTGTTAAAAAAATAAAGTTTAATATATATAAGAGCTATTTATAAACTGTAAAGCTCTATATAGATGTAACATATCCCTTGTTCTCACTTTCTTGATCCTAATAGGAGATACAATTACCTCTTATCTTGCTTTGTGCAACCAGATTAGAAACATGAGTATCCAAGATAAGCTTTTATAGTATATCATACATAAGTAAATCTAATTGATTGAATGAAAAAACAAAATTGAGTTGAAATTATGATCCCCATTCTAGATATAAAATTAACAATACTCTATCAGTATAATTTTCTTGAGATACAAATAATTCTTGGAATACTCTTTTCTAAATAAAATTTAAAGATCTATTCTAAATTTGATCTTGTTGATTTTAGCTACAGTAGACAACAGTAATTGTAACTCTGACTTTTCATTTAAGACCACAGAAGCTTCCACCTACTAGAATTTCCCAGGAATATTATATGATATCTATCAGGGAACTTGATATCTCAATACTTCACAATCTAGCCATTATACCCACTGTATAGTCTATATAGAAAAGCCCCATCAATTCAGAAAAAAAAAATGCAATAAGCATGTCAGCTTTTTCTATTATCATTCTTTTTTCATTGTAACTAAAAAGCTCACATTTCAGATTAGATATGTTTGAATCACAGCAGTTATGTGGATCTTTTGGTTAGTATTATAGTCATCACTAATATGTTGTTAGAATTTTCTATAAAATCTACAAATGTGTGTCATACCTCAGGTGGATACCACGCTTATGAAAATTATACCCATATTGACTATTAGCTTGAAACTTCAGAACAATGCTGTCCTTTCTTTTCCATAACACTGTCACTAGATAGTACTAGTATTTTATTTCATTCTGCTGATCCCAAATTTCTCTTCTTAGTTTATGACTTTTTAGATAGTTTATATATCTGCAATTAGTTCCATATCCCATCTTTCATCAGAGCTTTATTTTTCATGGATGTTATCAGAATGTTAGCTATTTCACAAGGGCTCTAGTTGCATCACTGTAGTGAATATTAACACAAAAAGTAAATAGTTAAAATGTGGTAACCAGTAATGAAGAAAAACTAGCATTTAAAATCAGAGAGACCCGGTAATAAATGAGAATCTGACAATTACCATAGGTATGAACTTGGATAATTCAATTAATTAATTTTTCTGAGTATTGGTGAATATGTTAATAAACTACCAAAAAGGTTGCTATAAAAATTAAATGAAGTACTATATGTAAAGCTCAAAGCAGGTAGTAAAAGTAGCTACTCAATTTCATGCTGAGGTTGCTTCTTATGATAATGACAATGAGGTCAATGACAAAGACAGTGTGTCCATCGGATGATTCAAAGCTTCAATCAGTTTCCTGCTTGAGCCAGAGAAGAGGTGACATTGGTAAAATGCAGATTCTTGGAAAAGTATGAGGCATACCACATTGTGACACTCCTCTTCCTGGATCCTAATAACTTGTTATTAAGGCATAATACATATTTTAAGAGAAGACAGAAAAACTTTCAGTTTTGTATATGAGACATGTTAAATATTTTTTCATCAATGGAAAAGTTGTTCATAATCCTAGGTATGTGGAGAAGGCATGCTAGCTTCACATGATTTCTAAAGGAAGTTCATTAAAAAATAAAATATGAAAAAATACATTTTTGAAGCTATCTTCTCCTTCTCAGCTTGGCAATAGCTCTTTGATAAAGGAAGTATTTCTAATTGCCATGCTCTAAATATGTATTCTGCATTATCCATCCTCTAACACTGTTAGGAAGAAGTAAGGACCAGTATATTAATTACATGCAGGCACACCCAGTGTTGAGAGCATTTTAATTTAATCCTAGCTCCAATACACTTTAACAACCCTAATATTGTAAAATTATAATCTTTTGGAAAATATGTCTGCCCTATATAATGTTACTTATTATATTATAAATAATTGAAAAAAACATTTGGGCAGAGAAAGCAGATCACATATAGGTTGTCAACAACAAGGTATCGTTCTTTTTAAAATGAATGTGACATACGTGATTTAACCAATGTGTCAACAAAACTCATTACCATTTTTCAGTAGAAAACTGTTAATCTTTCCTGTTGATTTTGGAGATGACAGCAATTTATAAAATTTATATATTTTTATTGAATTCTAATATAGATATATATATAGCTTTATATAAAGAAAAGAGTGAAACCTTACAATAATCCATGTCTGTGTCTGTATATGTGTGTGTGTGTGTGTGTGTATGTGTGTGTGTGTGTGTGTATAAATTCATATATATGGAAAAAGTATAGATAGATATGTATGTGGGTATATGTAGTATATAGAGACAGAGAGAGAGAGCTAGAGAGAAAGAGTATGAAATTCTACAATAATCCATGTAAATAACTGTATCTTTCTTAAACCAATTCTTCAAAAACCTGAAATAAGGCACAATAAAAAATTATATCACAGTAATTCTACAGAAACTAACAGATATGCTCAACTGAAACACAGTCCAAATTTGTCTCCGATCATCATTCCTTTACCAGAAATAAAGTTTAATGCAATATGCTGAAAGAAATGCTCTAACTAGTGAGAGGTGTAAATTTCACTGATTGCTCAATTATTTTCTAGCCACACAGTCCTGAGTAAGTCATCCATCCTCAAATTTGTGTTTTTAACTATCAAATAAGTGAGGATAGATCACCCAGTGTTTTCCCTGGTTTTCTTAGCAACTAACCTGTTCTTCAAATACAGTCTATATAGAAACTGAGTATGTTTCTAACAGATGATGGGATCTGCTCTGTTGAAATTAAGATGAGGAAAACATGGGCAAGGACCTTCAGTCTTCTGTTGCACATAGCAGTTATATAATATACTTTAACAATGTTTCAAATCAACACTTGCATTTATAAAATATATTATTCCTGCCTCCAAATTTCAGTCTCTTTACATAAAAAAGAATGATTATTCACCATTTGTATTCTCCATAGATTCATACCGGATAAGTTTTCAATAACTAGTTGTTGGCTTCATCTGCAATAGTATCTTACATTTACATACTATTTTACTTCTTACAAAACATTTTCACACAATTTCTCATTATCTCAATTTTTTTTTACTAGTAATAAAGTAGGCACAAAATGTCTAAATGAAAGAGAAATAGGTTCTTTCTCATTGTATTATCAATTTTTCTTAAAAAAAAAAGACTCAATAGTTAGGAAAAGACAAATCCATCATACAAATTCCAACATAAATGTTTCCATTTTATAGTACCATATATTACATATGTTCAAATGAATATCACTGTTTCAAAAATGCTCCTGATTTTAAATGACAGACCAGATTCTCAACCTTGACTCTGTTGCGGTCAGCTGTGACAACCAACAATGTCTACATGCATTGTCAAATGTCTCCTTGAATGGCAGTCACAGTCAATTGAGAACCACTTGAAACACAAACACTAAGGCCAACTGCAGAGACCAATTCATTTCAATACACTATGTTCACAACTATTTGTATCAATTGTCCATAATGATTATGGAGTACTGTCATTCTTTGTTTCTAATGGCCAAATAACCAACTGATCACACTAGTTCCTTCTCATTCTAATCATAGGGACAAAGTGCAATAAATATCTCATAGAATATATGGGCACAATTTTGGACTTCGGAAAAGACTGTATTCTTTGATTAATATTAAAGATGAAGACAGACAATCCAATACGGGGACCAGGAAAGATGTCAGCCTATAATCAACCTGACTGTCTCAAATTACATACTATAGCAGACTGTATATAGAATATCATGCACTTTAATAAGTCACAAACAAACCAAAAGAAGAATTTTATAGGAAACATTCTTTATAAAAACCTGGGCTACTGTCTTAAGTAAAGTTATAAGTCAATACTTAAACATCGTGCTTTATTCACAACCCTCCTATGTTGCACAGGCATAGTATCAATCAACAAAGGCAGAGCTGAGCACAGGTTGGGTAGGGATAACTAAGGTCAAGTCTCCCATGATTCCTAGCAGCAGTATATAGCTAACAGTTGTTTCACCAATGTCTTGATTGCTACCAGTAATTGACTTTATCACTCATACATTTCTTCATACATTAAGTGATCACTTTTATCTGGTAATAGGTAAGAGATTAGAAAGTAAAAATAAGATGACCTAGAATCTGAGCTAAGAATGTGATTTGTATTGAGGTGAATGAGAGGCATGACAGAAGAGTAGTAATACATGAAGACGGACATTCCTTGGAAATAAAAGATTTTAAATGAAAGGCAAAAGCATAAGGCAAATCCAAACGTAAAAAGGAGGAATTGCTATATTATTAGGTACCAAAAAATTAAGAAAAAAAGTACATAACTTAATATTCTTAGAAAGGTATATTTATATTCCTTCGTATGCTATAAAAAGTATAATCAAAATACACTGATCACAGACTATTAGAAGTATGAGAAAAATTGAACAAAACACAACTGGAGAAAACATTACCAACTTATAGCTAGTTTAAAAGATAGAAATTAGAAAACTTATAGAGAATTTGAATAACAGAATTAATAAAGTTGAGTTAATAGCTATAGTATATTGAATTTAGAACCCTACAGAGAGATATTATAAATTTTTATTCCAGTGAACGACTAAACATTTTTTAAAAGCCACTCGATACACTAGTTGTCTCCTATGTGCCAGGCTTTCTTCTAGTTACTGTGATACCACAAAGAAAAAAAGACAAAATTTTCTTCATTGTGCAGTATACATTCTGGTATACAGAGTCACCAGGAAACCTTCAATAAATTTCAAAGCTCAAATTGTACAGGATACATTTTCTAAACACAACATGATAAAAGGTGAAATTAAAATATGTATAGTCAAACAAAATCCTCACTAGTATTTTTATGTCTTTATGTCTATTTCATTCAATTATACTAGTTCTGAGAATTTATTCTAAGAAATAACTGAAGGTGGGCATAAAGATTTACTTACAAGGGTATTAACCAAGGAATAAATTACATTAATACAAGTATGATAGGGATTAAACTGTAAATTTATGAAAATATTTAAAAATCATATGCTGTCATAATGTGCACCCATTTAAAACATATTTTGGGAGAATATATTACAATATTAACATTGGAACCATAAACATTAGGGAACAGGAGTGCCATGAATTAGAAGCCCATTAAATAAATAAATACACTTTGGGAATTTTGAAAGTTTGCTCAATCGGTTAATAATCAAAATGAAACCCAAACATATAACTGCATATTTTCTGAAATGCATCCAAAATGAAAGTAACCTATTAACATATATTGTATGCCCACGCATAGTAGGCAAATTCACAAAATGACTAAATCTCAATGAGACAAAGGACAAAAACATAAAAATATGGTTTCAGATGACAATGAAAAGCAGTCAAATGGACAATTAATCAAGATTTCATTCCGGCAAAACATTTTTTAAATGTCGGAAGTAGAAAGCACAAAGTTAGGATTTAAAAGTTACATACAACACATGTAAAGAATATTTAGAAATTATGATATTATGTGATATTATGCACCAGTGTATTCTAACAAAGTTGATCATCTCAATATAATGGAAAATAATTTTTAAGTGAAATACTTAACAAAAAGAAAGAAACAAAAATTGTGAACATACGGAAAAGATTATTAGCCATGGGAGATATTTGGTTAATATTAATATTTTAATCTAAAAATTAATTTATATCATCTACCAATTTAACATTAAATGAAAAAAAAACTACTTTTATACACAATCTGTACACCAAACCCCAAGGCCACAATTTACCCATATATAGCAAACATGCACATGTATTCCCTGAACCTATAATAAAAGTTGTAAAGAAATTTTAAAAACACATTTTGTATAGGAGTTGTTAGGTGTTGGTGGAGCTAAGAACAATTTTCACTTAGATATTCATTAGAATTAAATTAAAAAATTTTTAAATAACTCAGGAGACATTTTAAAGATAAATAATATTCTACAAAATGACAGTTTTATTAGTGCACTTGAGAATTATTCATGAATTCATAATGCTTTTAGGAAAAGACCTAAATAACTGTTTTTTAGGATACTTTTAGGAAATGCTTTTAGGAAAAGACCTAAATAACACCCATTATATTTACAATATAGATACAAGAAAAATAATGATTATCTAGAGAATGTAAAAGAGGAAAAACATCCTTTGATTTAACAAAAGGATTATAAGCTTTTGGGAACCCCAATCACAATAGAAAAAAACAGAAAATTTAAATTTCTGAATAGAATAATAGCAAATATAATTCATCAGAATATTAAAAACAATATTAACCAGCCTATCAAAGATTCATCTCAGAAAAATAAAATGGATTCGTTAGAATTTCTAAAAAAATAAAATATTTTACCAATTTAGAAAAAGAATATCTTCACAGAATTGAAAATTTATATGACAGGTTTCAATTTCACCCAATTAGAAAATCAATAATAAGTATTCTCTTTATTAATATTTAGGGTAAGAAAGCCTATCATACCCAACTAGACAACATTTTATTTATGGTGAGTAACTGAAGGCATTTGCATCAAAATCAAAACCAAAAAATGTTATTTCGGGTTTATAAAACAACCAGACATTAAACAGATATAAGAGTTACAACTATGAGAGAAAGTATGACTATGTGCAAATCATAAACTGAAAAACAAAAAATAATAAAATCTTATTTAAATGTCTGGGAAGATAACAAAACTGAAAAATTCAGCAACATTTCTCTGTACCAATAACAGTTAGAAAATATAAACGGTCATAGGAATTAAAATATCCTGATCAATAAATGTATGATATCTACTCAGCAAAAACTACATATATTAATTAGAAAACACAGAAATAATTAATTACTGCTTTGTTTTAAAAAATAAAATTATATCTTCACTGTGTTTAAAATAAAACAATAAAATGAAACTGCTATATGACAAATCTCTAAATGAGAGAAGTCTGTTTAGCTTAAGAAAGATTGAATAAATTATGGAAAACAAATTAAATTTAAATGATAAATTAGAAGATATTTAGAGTAAATATGTCAACAAGCAGGTTAATCCAGGAGAGGATGTGAACTAATATGTCATAAATGAAGAAATAAACACAGGTAACAAGCACCTTTAAAATGTGCAACCTAACTAATAATTAATTATAAACTGTATGTTTCTTTTGGTTCTGGCAAATAAGCAAACATGTTTAAACAAGAAATAAAACTGATTGTTGGGCAGAGTACAGTGAAGACAGGTTGCTGAACTATTTTAAATTATACATCCTGGTCACTGGAATAGTAGTAATATTTTATTCTGCTTAATAATCCCTATAACTTAACACATTTCTTTATTATAATATATGCAATATTTATGATAAAAATTGATAGGAGTGCTTAAGTAAATAGAATACCATGCAGCAAATAAAATTATATTGTAAAAGATTATTCAGTGATATAAAATTATCATCACAGTCTAACAAGAAAAAAATACATTTAAATCCGTATTGCATCATCAACCTCTTATTACAAATAATATATATAGGTAGAGGGGTAAACAGGTTGAAAATATACAATAAAATATTAACAATAGTAATCTGATAATGAAATTAGAGATTATGTGTATTTTCTTATTCATGCTTATTTCAGTTTTCAGAATATTCCATAATGGAAATACTTCATTTTCACATTAAAACAACAAAAAAGTTATTTTTCAAATTAGCATTAAAAATAATCTGACATGGTTTACTGTTTTGGAAATCTGTAACCCTACATGACTTTTTCTCTGATATGTACTCTGAGGATATTAAAACAGGTATGTATGGATGTGTGTGTGAGTGATACCACATGTGTGGTTTTGATTTCTGACTTTTCAATGCAACATATAAAAACTTACAAAATATTATGGAGGTTTCCAAAATTTGTGATAAAAAGTAATTTAACAAGTGCATGTTTCAAGAGATATAATTACTAAAAAGCTATATAGTAGAGCAAATCAGAGGAATTTGTCAAAAGTAGATATATTTTAAACTGAACTTTTTAGAGGAAGGAAATGGCAGGGAAGATGATGACAAAAATAATCTGCAATTTTAATAGAAAAAAGCTCTCTTCATGAGTCTCTTATAGACACACATGAAAACAAGAATGTAAGAGAAAAAGATTGGACCTTTCTTGAAAAGGAAAGCACATTTTGAATATTCAGTAGGAAGAAAATTCCTATTTTTCAACAACTTTGCATGCTAGGGGAATAGAGATTTGGGAGGCAAGAAAAAATGGTTTAAATCTATAGTTAAAATATTCAGTGATATTGAGCCTCATTGACTTTCTCTCCTACATGGAAATGTTACCTGCCCAATATACTGAGAAGAGTAGTTTGAAGGCCAAATGTCATATAGAAATGTAGGGTTAATAAAGTTATTTCTAATTGTAATATAGTTGCTTTCTTTAAAAACTGCAAAAAGTACTTTTAAAAATTCAAAACAGGTTAATAGCAATTCATGTCTTATTTACTGAAGAAAGGGAAAATACAATCTATGGAGTCAAAGAAAAACGTAACTTTGGGGACTTGTGTTGGATATACAGCAGAAGGATCCCTCAAATCACAAGGGATTTTTTTCCAGAGTTTTTAGAATTCCTAAAAAATTCCAACCATACTGAGAGGTGTGTGTGTGTGTGTACACACATACATATATATGTATTTTTTAAGTATCAGTATTTCATCGGGGGAAACAGGATTCAAAAATTATACATGTGTGTCATCACATTCTTCAAATTTATAGAAGGGAATAGAAAAGTTAAGTAGCTAGGAAGATAACACACAAAAAAAGCAATGCTTTGGCATCTCTTATACACATTAACTTCTTTTTATTTTGTTAGTTCTTTCCAAAGTCTGTTTTCTTCTCTGCCCCATCTCTCACAAAGTAGCCACTGCTCAGCCACTTCTTGATGTAACGGAGAGCAGAAAAGTACTGGTTCCTGTCTTATAGAACATAGATAATATTTGGATTAGTACTTCAAGTAATAATGGACTTTAAAAAGAAAAATCTATGATTTTTCAGGTATAGTGTTATATATGTGAGAACTGAAGTAACTAAGATTTACCAGAGGAATTCTTTGACACTGTGGTAGCCAGAATAAAGCCCCTAATGGCCGGGCGCAGTGGCTCAAGCCTGTAATCCCAGCACTTTGGGAGGCTGAGGCAGGTGGATCACGAGGTCAAGAGATCGAGACCATCCTGGTCAACATGGTGAAACCCCGTCTCTACTAAAAATACAAAACATTAGCTGGGCATGGTGGTGCGTGCCTGTAATCCCAGCTACTCAGGAGGCTGAGGCAGGAGAATTGCCTGAACCCAGGAGGCAGAGGTTGCGGTGAGCCGAGATCGCGCCATTGCACTCCAGCCTGGGTAACAAGAGCGAAACTCCCTTTCAAAAATAAATAAATAAATAAATAAATAAAGCCCCTATTCTCCCTAAATTGTCCAAGACAGCTCTCATACACTGTGACTATTTTATATTAAATGCCAAAATGGGCTTTGAGATGTGATTAAAGTTAAGGGCTTGACAATGAGGAAATTACCCTGAATTGTCTGGGTAGATTCAGTCTAATACATGAATCCTTAACATGGAAGACAATGGAAGAAAAGTGGGTCAGAGACAGACATAAGAATAAGAAGGACTCCCTATTACTACTGTCTCTGGCTTTGCATATGAGGAAGGGAGTCTGCAGCCAGGGAATGCTACTGCCTCTAGATCTAGGAAATAGCCCTCAGCTACAGGCAACAAGAAAATGCAAAGCTTGGTCCCATAATTACAAGGAATTTAATTCTGCCAGCAACTCAACAAAAGATGGCAGAAAGGAGAATCAGTACAACATTCAGAACACACGTAATACTTACTGATTAAGTTCACTGTCTTATATGGGCACAGCTTATGGTGCCCCAAAACAATTAGAATAGTAACATCAAAGATTACTGATCACAGATCACTAAAACAGATATAATAATATTGAAAAAGTTGGAAATATTGAGAAAATAAACAAAATGTGCCTCAGAGACATGAAGTGAGCACCTGCTCTTTGAAAAATGGCTTACTCAACATGGGGTTGCCAAAATCCTTCAATTTATAAAAAGATTTGCAATATCTATAAAGTACAATTAAGTGAAGCCCAATAAAATGAGTCATGCCTGAATAAAGACATTCAGCTTTTAGAGTTTTAGAAACAATAAAATTAAAATTTAAAATACCCAAATGTAGTTTATATTATGTACTGAAAAAAAGTTAATAATCACATCAATAAAATGTAATAGAAAATGGTATGCTGAATGAAATCAGTGCTTACTACCTAAAAATTAACTGACAACATTACAGGTTGTTTGTTTTGTTTTGTTTTGTTTTGTTTTTTGAGGTGTAGTCTTGCCCTGTAACCAGACTTGAGTGCAGTGGAGCAATCTCAGCTCACTGTAACCTCCCCTCGGCCTCCCGGGTTCAAGGGACTCTCCTACCTCAGCCTCTTGAGTAGCTGGGACTATAGGCCTGTGCCACCACACCCAGCTAGTTTTTGTATTTTTAGTAGAGATGGGGTTTCACCATGGTGGCCAGAATGGTCTGGATCTCTTGACATCGTGATCTGTCTGACTCAGCCTCCCAAAGTGCTGGGATTACAGGCGTAAGCCACCATGCCTGGACAACATTACAGGTTTTTAATTATTTTTAATGTATTTAATTTATTTTTTAGAGACAAGGCTGTAACCCAGGCTAGAGCGCAGTGTTAAAATCATAGCTCACTGCAGCCTCAAACTTCTGGGCTCAAGCGATCCTTCCTCCTCAGACTCCCAGGTAGCTAGAATTACAGTTGTACACCACCACACCAGGCTAATGTTTTCAATTATTTTTTTTTTTTTGCAGAAATGGGGTCGCCCAGTGTTGCCCAGGCAGGACTCAAACTCCTGGCCTCAAGCAATCCTCTTGCCTTGGTTTCCCAAAATGCTGGAATGACAAGGCGAGTCACTGTGCCAGGTATGTACTTAATACTGAACTAATTATATTTTTCTCTATTCAAACTACTATGAAACTGTCAGTTGCATAGACTATCATGACACTACAGGATTGGATTTAGTTCAGATGCATCCTTTGCACATTAAGCCTCTGTCTCTCCTTTGTTATTTGCTATAAAGTTACAGTAGTACTACAGTACAGGCCTAAAAGGAAATGCAAATACAGGCATGAGATTTGGTATTCTGACATAATGGTCAAGCAGTTAATCCAGAATATGCTTATATTAATGTTTAAATTATAACTGAATTGAAAAGCTAATTTTAATATTAAAGAATTCCTATAAATATGTAAAAGGACTGTGTGCTATGGGCCACCATTTGAGAAACACTACTCTAAACTTACCCTTTCTATTAGCAGCATATATTCCTCTAAGCAACATAGAAGTATTTATATTTGTTCCCTCTTCACTGTTGTTCAGCTCAAACTTCAGCTCCCATTTTTCTTTCCTTTTTTGTTTCTTTTTTCTTTCATCAAGTCCCAAGAGCTCACTTTACTGCCTTTCCTATACCTTCTAGACATATTATAATTGAACTACATTAGTATGTTTCTCCAGCCTGAATAGACAGTTTCTTCTTTCTTATGCTAGGTATTTCTAGGACTTATTTTATTCATTTATAGTAGTCTAATATTTAAGAATAGTTTATTAAGTACTAAGAACAATAAATTAGCCTTTAAGTTTTAATTTATCATAGGAATTATTTTTAACTTATTCAAAAATCCATTTTTAATATAAGCTTTTTTCACTAATAAATGTAAAAGAAGAATGAATATAGTAGACATTCCAATAATAAAGAAAATTGAAAATATTCTCAAACATGTTCTTGGAAGGTTGGAATAAATTCCCCCCCAAAAATGGTTTCAAAAGCACTCTCTGGTCAGATTTACACAAGGCAAAACGAAGAACTAGTAATTAAGCAATAAATTCTAGGGGTAAATTAAACCTTTAGAGATAGCTAAAATAAAAATACACCATAGAGCCCAGCTATCTAAAAGACTATTTACATACATGTAATTTATCATATAGCATTCACAAAACATTAAGTGCTGCAGAGAGCTAGCATAACCAGAATAAATTTGACTGAGTATAAAAAATCAAAAAGTTTATATATATTTAGTATACATACTGATCAAGCTTACACTTTATATTTATGACCCCAAATATAGATGTACCCTCCTCTAGTCAAGAGATGATCATGTTTGTTTGCTTGCTTGTTTGGAATCAAATTGTTTCTTATCCTCGCAACTAGACTACATATTTTTGAGTACAAGATTTTCAACGAAGTCTAGAACTGGGGAAAATACACGTATGTGTTATATAATTTAAAACTGATTTATACATTATATAAGCAAACAAATAGACTTTAAAAATCAAATATAAAAGGCGACATTCTTGGGAAAAAATGTACACAGTGAAAGAAATATAAGAAAAAATCAAGATGCTTATATACTACTAGAGATTTCAATCTAGTCAAAGAGCTCCTAATTTATATGGCTATGCCGTAATTTTAACAACTTGCTCCCTTTTTAAAGAAATGGTATGAATATTGTTAGATCTGCATTTGAATAGCTGATCAGACTCAGAGATGAATATGATCCAACTTTGGTCCTCATTCCAAAGATATTTATTTGGGAGATATCATAGCAGACTGCAAAATCTGATATTTTATAACCCCACATTCTCATATTTTGGAGATACTTTAAATTCAACTCCCATATAAAATTGTGGTGCTATTCAAAGTGACAATTTCAACCATCATAGATATTCTTGATATTTAAATTCTACCCACTAACTGATTTCAACTGATTATACAACTATACCACATGGTTAAACCAATTAATTAAAAAAATGGCCAGAGGTTATTTTTAGTGGTGGACTGCAAGGTCAAAGAAAAGATGAAACTGAGTCAAACTAAACATATATGCAGATACAGTGTCACCTACCTCTTGGCTGCATGAAAGAGACTGGGAATTGGAACAGTAGTACAAAGAAATATGTGTCATGCTGACTGATCCTCCTTACTTCTCCAAGTCATCACAAACTGACACTCACTTAATAGAGCTTGTGCTCTTCCTAATTAAGTGCACGTAAAATCTTTAGTTAAAGGAAATACACATCTTCATGTTTAGTACAAGGAATTGGAATTGTAAACTTGGTTTCACAAGCCATGAACACAAAAAGTAAAGTATATATATGGAAGGAGAGAAAAAGACTACTAGGAGCTGGATTGAATATCTTCCGGGCTCAGTGGTAAATAAAGAAATAAGTCTAGTGTATCAAAGCATTGTCTAGAGTTCTCCAGATTGAGGTTCTTCAAGACACATTATCTTGAATGATACTGTGGTCCATAACATCAAATACAGCCATGTTATGATTAGCGGTGTAAGCAGACTGCTGCTCTGATGATGCTGTAAGAAAGGATATAATTCCAGACCTTCTTAAAGTGAATGTCATGACAACTTGTAGAAATGAGCAATTGTGGCTGGGTAGTGGCTCATATCTGTAATCCCAGCACTTTGGGAGGCCGAGGTGGGCAGAACACAAGGTCAGGAGATTGGGATCATCCTGGCCAACATGATGAAACCCCGTCTCTACTAAAATACAAAAAATTAGCCAGGTGTGGTGGTGCATGCCTGCAATCCCAGCTACTTGGGAAGCTGAGGCAGGGGAATCCCTTGAACCTGGGAAGCAGAGATTGCAGTGAGCTGAGATCATGCCACTGCACTCCAGCCTGGTGAGAGAGCAATACTCCATCTAAAAAGAGAGAGAAAGAGAGAGAGAAAGAGAGAAAGGAAGGAAGGGAGGGAGAGAGGAGGAAGAAGGAAGGAGCAATTGCTTATTTATTTCAAAGCTCCTATCATGCCTTATTAGACATGGAAACATCAGTGTTAAGTACACCTAATAAATGAAAGGTCATCTGAGTTTCTCTGGTCAAGGTCCATGACAATCATAGTTGGAACATAGGCTTTGGGCCTCAGGTGGTGCAGGTCAGTTCTTCAATATCAGCAATGTAGCATAAAACAAAGACAATGGCAAGTGATTCAGCTTTCCTTGGCAACTAAATCACTAGGATAAGAGTGCACCCTTGAAGAAATCAAGAGACTATAGCTACTGATCAGTGGAGACTTTCCAGCTACCATCTTTAACATTTAATCCTGGAATAGGAGTTCCATGAAGAAATCCCTTGGTTTGCACTATTATCTCCACATTGTTCAGTGCAGTACTCCTGAGCTTTTTCTACTGAACATCTGTAATTGACAAGAAAGAACAGTAAGCCATTAACAAGTAATGCATAATTTTTGTATTTGGCCTCAGTATAACTAATGAGAAAATTAGATTACAATGTGAGCATTATCAACACTGATATTTATAATTAATATAATTCCATGTATAACTTTTCAGCTATAAGGTTTTAAAATCAGCTGTGGATTTAGCGTATTATATGCATAAAACAGAATCGTGCTAATGGTAATGCAGACAGCCACACGTTTCTCCTGTTACCATTAAAGAAATAATTAGATACATTTATAGAGAAAAATGCCATTATTATCCCTGTAGGTCATAATACAGCCTTTCACTTGAAATAAATCAGCAAGTTACCTTCACGATAAATAATGTTATATGAATATCACAGTTGGAGAACTGTTCTCTGAATACACACAGCAAGTACAAAAATTATAGCCCAATTTTATTTAGAAATGCACCATTCCTTCCTAACAAGTGTATCTATCTTCAAATAACATAGAAGGACAAGGTAAAGACTATAATTAAAATGACCGTATTACACAAAAAAGAACATGCAATTTTGTATGGTAAAGACATTGCAGGTCAGCTATGACAATCACTACATAAAATGGCGCAGTTAATTGAGCTAAATATTAGACAAGTAAAGAATATTCAAAACCCAATTTTTCTACTTCCATTTTTAACTCAGTTTTAAATAACTGCAATAATGCAGCTGGCATATGTAACATTGATCTTGAAAGTCCAACTTGAAAATATAGGTGTAAATCAATTTAAGGGAATATTATGCTTAGTTCCATTTGTTTCACTGAGGGTAGAAAACAGATGCAAACTACAGTGAAAAATAAATATAAACAAGCCAGAATCTCAAAGCAAGATGCAAGTTAAGTATGTGTGTCTCTTCAGTTTCTGTTTTTTTGATCAATGATATTCATTCTAATAATGAATATTATTAGTAGTGTCTTAACTACTGTAAGTTTGTATTTGTATATTAATGCCTTACCAAAAAATATCTATTAGAAAATCAATACTTACTGTTTTAGAAAGGAAGCGAAAATGATGTGTTAAACATCACTGAAGTGTACACACATGATTTTAGGAGATTAGTGACCCCTCTTAGTCCTTGTTGCTTACAGCCATGTATATCCCCATTTAAAAACAAAGACACTTTGTACACACACAAAAAAAAACAGGTTATATGACCTTCTTGCTGTGTTCATCCCCCTTGACAGGTTAGCAGGATTTCTGGTATTGACTCCCTCCTGCAAATTGAAACTCTCCTCTCTCAGTTGACACAGTCCTCTCTCTTACTACCTTTGAGCCTCATTTTTTTCTGACTTTTTTCTCTCTTTCTTCAAATACATCTTTTTAGATATATAACAAGTTCTTGAAACTGTACATTTATAAAGGTATATTTCTAACCAGGACTATAGAAAAACATAAATTATACTAAATTCTATCCTTAGTATCACCACCACCACCACCACCATCATCAATATTTAGCAACAGCTCTAGGATCCATCTTCACGTTTTGATTTTCATACTTTGCTGATCTGAGGACAAATATGTTGAGATGAAGTTAGGAGTACATGCAGTTTGTTGGGGATAATGATTGTGAAAGATAAAAAGAGGAAGAAGAAAATTTGGGTTGGGAAAGCCTTCCAAGTATGATGCACATCTGAAAAACATTTAAGGAAGGGAGAAGGGGTGAGGAAAACAGCACTGAGCAGGGGGAACCTCAGATTACGATAAAGACAAAGTCTTGGCTAATCCAATGGGCCACTTGGGAGCTAGGAATGCTCATTACAATTGTCCCACATTGGGCAGGAATGACCAGGCTCCAGCACCCTTGACATGATCTGTCATAGGTAGAGAGCTGTCCCAGAATAAAGCATGACTTTGGTTCAAAAGCTAATGTGGGAACCTGAAAGCACTAAGGACTAGAAGCTGTCCACTAACTGTACAACTTATAGCTCACCAGCAGGTTCTTTCCAGAAGGGAGAGCTGAGAGGTGCATTTCCATCACTGCCATCCCCTAGATACCTACCACTTACACGTCTAGACTTCACTTATGTTTCCTATCCTGAATCCTCCATTCCTAGTTCTAATTTTTTTCCAAATAATTTTCCAAAGCACAACTCTGATTGTATCAAGGCCTGTATTAAAATCCTTCAATATTATTTAATATTATTGTTTATTAAATATTTATTATTTTAAAGCAAGTTAAAATTTTTTTAAATTGGCATCCAATACCCACCAAAATCTGGGCGATATAATTCTTTCTGGGTTTATTTATGAGACAGTAAAGACCAGAGGAGAACACTACAGAGCTAGAGAGAGAGAGATGCTTTAGAATATTGTTTCTATCTGCCACTGACTAGGAATATAACCTGTTTCACTTTGATTTCCTTATTAGTAAAATAAAAATATCTGATATAGATTTTGTAAATGTTCACTGAGATAGCATTAGAGCACAAAAATACTTAATGCATTTTGATCCCCCCTTACTATTCTTCCTCCTCTGCCTGTATCTAAGATAATATTCTACATCTTAAATATTTCTCATACTTTCCTATGTTTTAACACTGATCCCTTTCAAAATTCATTCTATGCATTATGCCATTTTCCCAACACCTTCTCAGCTATTAAAATCCTACCTATCATCTGAAGTCTTACAGTTCAGCCCCTTCTGATAACCAGATGTTCCTCCATAATTAAGCCAAAACTAAAACTAAAAATAAACTGCCACATGTTCTTTTTATTTCTGTACTTTTATTTTCATATATTCCTATAATAAGTGGGTCATTAAGTCAAATTCAGCATATATATTTGTCTATATGTAAATATAAATACTAGAGCTTCTAGCACAACACTTGAAATAGCAGATCCTAAAAAGTATTTTAATTTAACATCAGCTAGCAATACGCAAGCTAACAACTCCATCGATTTTTTAGTGATGTTCTAAGGTTATCTTTTTATGTATGAATGCTCTACTAAAGATATAGTTGAAAAATGAATAAAAACGTTTTTATTGTTTAGAAGAACATTGATAACCACTAATTTCTGAAATGCCACCAATGTAAAATGGCCTTCTAATGAATCAGAAAAACTAGACTATCATTTCCATTATTTATTTAAGAAATATGGATTTCCTGCCCTAACTCAGCCTCAGTCTTTGAAAGAGCTGTCAATACCTACTGTGTTCTTCATTTCTCCTCCTATGTCCCTATCCAGTCCAATCAGACTTTTATCAAAATTACATGAATGCAATCACTATTCTATTCACCAATTAACTCAATATTGGCTACCTGGGATGTCTCGGGGTAGATTCCGATCCACTCAATATGTCAATTTTATTCAGATATTTTTCCAAATTTAGATCCTCAGCTGCCCTGACCTCCACCTATAAAGGAATTTCCTCCCATTTATTCTATTTGTTTACTGTGTTCTATCTTCACATTCTTATAATTATCTGTCATTATTTGCATATGATTTTTAAATTGGTGAATTTTGTCTGGCTTCTTCCACAGAATGCAAGTTTAATGAGGACATGAACTTTGTCTTACTATTTTATCTTCAGAACCAGGAACAGCTCCTGGCTGTCTAAATAATTGTGAAATGCATTAATAAATGACGTTCTGGGCTATCATTATGGGTTAGTTGTTCTGACATTTTCACCACAAAATTCAAATCTGTTCAATTTTATGTAATTAAAAAGAATTTTTGTGCATTAAAAGATCCAAACAAACCCAATTAGTTGGTATGAAACCAAGTTAGATTTCCATATAATTTTGGCTCTTTCCGCAGAAAAACAAATAATATAGATTGCTATAAAATTATCTTGGTCATTGATTTTTAAATTATATATTCATGGACCATAAGGTTTTAAGGTGTCTACATATTTCAATAGGAACTTACATCTCTGTGGAGATGTCTGAAACAAGGGGAACACTGAATTTTAAGGGCTTAAAGTTCACACATTTTAACACTGTAACAATCTAGATAATATCTTTAATGTAAAGTATCAATATAGTACAATAGCACATATAGGTCATAAGATTCTTGAAATAATAAATGTGGTCATTCACTAACTGAACATTTTGTCCCTGCCTAGAACACTGCTGAGTACAGTGGAGAGGCATCAATTATAGCTACCCAATTGAGCTGAAAATATTTATTAATTCTTTATTAAACATTTTATTTCCAATTTATTCAGCCAACATTCAAACTCCATTAACTGCCACTGCAGTCACAGTCTAAAAAGAATAAAACATAAAATAGTTTATGTATTTTATTTATATATTCATTTTCTTTTTTGGTAATGGATATTTGACAGGAAGAAAATGAAACTGAGGATATAGAGACCTTCTTGCCTGGCCACTACTATGGACTCAGACATTCTCTTCTCATTCCATGTACCCTGAAGCTTTTGTTCATTTCTATGGATGAAGCCCAGAATTCATTAAAATGGTGCCAGGTTGCCGAAACGAAGGTCTCATTAGCCACAAGGGCCAGACTTTTGTCAGTTTACACTGAAATCATGCATATTTGTCAATGGCCTTTTTGGGTTCCACAATGCTCCTGAAGCACTGCAATGTCGACTTATGGCTAAGTATGTGATATATGTGATGATGGATAGACTGCAACAGTAGGGCTTCTCAAGGATAAAATATAACTTCCTTGATTGACAAGAATGAGAAATTTAGGAAAAAGAGAGTAGAAAGTAAAAAGAGAATAGAATGGAAATAGTAAAAAGAGAATAGAAATTTAGTAGAAAGAATAGGAAGAGGTCAGATTTTAGAAATCATGGAAAATAAAAAAAAATTGAAATATGAGAAAACAAAGTATTTTAAAATATCCATAATCTAATGGTATTCACTGTATCTATCTATGTATATTCCTATCTATTGCTCAAAGTGGAAAGCAAAATGCATAAAAAGGTATTGATTAACTTTAAGAACCTTTATGTAACACCTCACTATCTTCTTCCACTCCTAAAGTAGGTACTCAGTCTAATCATACTAGAATTTTGCAAGCAACCATCTCATTACCTCCCACTACAATATCAACTGCTTTCACCCAAACTCAGGTTGTGCTTAATTAGCTATAGACATTTGTTGTTATCATCATTTTTAATTAAGTATAAAGGTACATATGATAAAAATAAACATTTTAAGTGTACAGTACAATGGGTTTTGGCAAATACCTACATGTAAGTTGTGATTATCACTAGAATAAAGATACAGAGTGATTCCAAAAACCAAAAAGTTATCTTATCACATTGCATTCAATCTCTGCCCTTCTGGCCACAGACAACCATTGACCTGCTGGAACTAGGTTTTGTGTCTTCCAGAATTTCATATAAATGAAATCATAAAGTTAGAAATATTTGTGTCTGCTTCATTTGGTCAACATAAAGTTATTAAAGTTCATCACTGTGGTTGTGTGTACCAGTTCATTTCTCCTGCTGTTTTTATTATTTTATTATTTCTTTTTGCTTTTCTTCATATAATTATTTCAAGTACATAAGAGTTGTATATATTTATGAAGTACACATGATATTTTGATACAAACATACAATGTGTAATGATTAAATCAGGGTGATTAGCGTATCCAGCTTCTTAGGAATTTATCATTTCTTTGTGTTAAGAACACAACAATTCTACTCTATTAGTTATTCTTAAACATACGATAAACTATCATTAACTATAGTTTCCCTATTGTGTATCCAAATACTAAATTGCATTCCTTCTATGTAATTGTATTATTGCACCAATTAATTATCACCTCTTTATCCCCTCTCTGCACTACCTTTCCCAGCCTCTGGTAACCATCATTCTACTCTCTGTCACCATGAGTTCAATATTTTTAACTCCCACATGTTAGTGAAAACATGTAATATTTGTCTTTCTGTGTCTGGCTTGTATCACTTAACATTAGCATCTAAAATGGAAACTTAGCTTACTGATTTTAGACCTTTTTTACCTTCCAACATAAACTTAATACTGTCTCTAAGCACTGTTTGCCTGTACTCCACAAGTAGTTGTTACTAAGACAAAGACTTGTTCATTGTTATGTAAGACAGAGCTACTTCAGTCCCGTTATGTTATTGGGGTTGGAAAACACGCTTTGGATTGTTCCAAGCATTGGGATTAGTAACCCTGAAAACAAGATTTTTAAGAAAAATCTAGTAGATACTCAATCCAAATAAAAGTAATTTTCTAATATCCTTCCATAGCTCCCCCTTTCATATTCTTATTATCATGCTTCTAATGCTTAGATTTTTTTGCAATAACATATGTATCCTTTCCACCAATCCTTTTTCAAACTAAACATATTAATCTTCTATGATAAATTTCAGTAATATCAGCTTCCAGCTTAAACATATTTAAATTCATTTGTTGCGTGTGTGTGTGTGTGTTTGTGTTTAACTTCTAATGAAAGTAAAAATTTCTTAGCTTGGCCTAGCAGTCTTTCTGCTCCCTGGCTTCAATACATTCCCAGCTAGTTTGATTCCATTCCCTCATGCTTATTTTTCATACCAGGGAAACTGGATGACTCTTCCCTAAATAAAGCACAAAGTCCCACCTGTGAACTTTGGCTCAGGTCATTTTCTCCACCTAAAATAGCCTTCTTTGTCAGTGCCTCACCTCCTCCACTCCAGATCACATCTTTATGGTCCATTGCAGATACTATATTTTTCATGAAGTCTAAAGGAGATGCAACCTCCTCTTCCTGGATCATTTAATACACTCTTATTTTATTAACTTATTGAGCACTTATTGTCTGTCACTTGATTTTCTAAGTGTTCAGTGTAATTTTTTTCATTTGAGCCTAATAAAGTCCTCATGGTAAGTAGTACAATCATCCTATGCAAGAAGTGGAGAAACTAAGGCATAGGAATGCTAAATACTTGCAAGCACCATGCTATGTGGCTTTACTTGACACATCCTTACAGTATCATAGATACATTATAAATTCCCCAAAGAAGAGCCTGTAAAACATTTAGCAAATAACTTGCACATGATGAACATCAAACAGCAAGTATTTATTCCTGCTCTGAAAGGCAGATAAAGTGGAAAATAATAGCTATAAAATGCTTTTCATTGTAAAAAGGTGATATGATTGTAAGAAAATGAATAAAAGCACAAGAATTGGGAAGTAGGAAGTAAATAATAGATAGCTTTAGCTGTATCAACACATCGTCTTGTATAATTGTTATATTAAAACTAAATATTCAAATAGAAAACCTTATGAACATTTGAATTAATTGAGAATAATTCAGTAACTTACATTTATGATGAAAACTTGGTTTCCAGATAATTAAAGTTTACTGCTATATTCAACAAAGCATTATCTAAAAATTACTAATTATCGTTGAAAAGAGAATTATCAAAACATGATTTTTTTCTGTCTTTTATAACAGAGAGCATCAATGTATAATTTATCCCTCTGTTAATAATATAGTCACTAGAAATATTGATTACTAATCTATGCAGTGATAAGGTCGTTTTTTCAGGAGTTAGTGAGATCAATGAAGACATTTGTTTTATAGCTGAGCATATAGCTTCTTTTCATTTGTCTTTTCCTCATTACAAACTATAACAAAGTATTTTAGGTTTTAGTAATTCCAACCTATGCTGTTAACATTTTGTCATCTCAAAACTAAATTAACTAATTAACCAATGTAGTTTTATGCATATGTTTTAAAATATTGTTTGCCATTATAGATGGTTCTCATACCATTATCATCCTATATGAATTTTGCAATATGTTTGCCTTTAAGAAATTGTTCTCATTTATTTCTGAGTTAATTTCTGTTCTGACAGCTAGGGTTGACTTCTGCATAAAGTATTTAGATAAACAGAATACATTACAATTCATCCAATTTCTTCATGAAAATTATTTGGTCTGTATATTGAGGGCACAGGCATAATCAGTTAAGAAATCCAAATTAGCATAGTCCTTCATTTTATAATATCAATCTGAAATTTAAAATGTTACTTATTTGTCTTCCATTAATATATGGGGCAGTACAGTTAATTTAAATGTTTAATAAATGAATATAACTGATAAAAGAGTTAAGTATAATCATTAAATTATATAAAATAATACATTTTATTACTAAAGTTAAATAAAATACAAATCTGAATATTATCAATAATCACTAGGAAAATGATCACTAAATTTAGAATATGACTGTAAAACAAATGCATATACACACTCAAACCTAAATATACATACACTACCTATAACTTCTTCCCATACAGGCTTTGCCCCCTCATACTTGAGTATACTTCCTCCTAACTTTCTCCCCTAGTTATTCTGAATCTTTCATAATTTTCAGAATTTGACTACAGCTTAAAAGTATCTAGCTTTCATCAAAAGTCTTTTTTTTACTGCTTCTCACTCAACTATAATCTTTTACCTGCTTTATAAAAAATTTATTAAGACCCTAAAGATCCTAAGCAGTTTGCTGTGAATCAAGAATGACTGATATAGTCTCTCATATTTCTTTGAATCATGTCTTCTTTTATGGCAAAATAAAAATGTAAAGGAAAGACTAATCATTATAAGTTGACAGTTATTCAAGAAGAATTTACTTCATCAAGAGATCCGTTAGATTTTACTTAGATCCCCACTTTCTCTACATTCTATAAGGAATCTGGGAGGTAGTTTCTTTTCATGAGATGGAGTCTTGCTCTGTTGCCCAGGCTGGAGTGCAGTGGCATGATCTTGGCTCACTGCAATTTCTGCCTCCCTGGTTCAAGCAATTCTCCTGCCTCAGCCACTGGAGTAGCTGGGTAGCTGAGTAGCCACTACGCCTGGCTAATTTTTTGTATTTTTAATAAACACAGGGTTTTGCCATGTTGGCCAGGCTGGTCTCGAACTCCTGACCTCAGGTGATCTACCCACCTCGGCCTCCCAAAGTGCTGGGATTACAGGTGTGAGCCACTGTGCCCAGTCTGGGAGGTAGTTTAAAATGAAAAGAACAGTGCACTACAATTTATGTGATCCATGTTCCATTTCTGTCTCAGACACTTGCTGTCCATGGAACTTGAAGTAAGAGAATGGTCTGTGTAAGGATATTGATGACCATCATGCCTATAACATAAAATTGCCATAAGATTCAAAATGCTTCCATGTTTAGAACAATATTTAAAAACTGCTACATCCTATGAAATTAAAAGATATAACTTTTGTAGACTATTCTCCTTTGCAAGATGCCATGCCATTTTCTACAAAACTCACTTTTAAATGAATTTATAATAAAGTAAGGCATTTGGGGAAAAGACAAAAAAAAAAAAAACACCTTCAAAACAAATATCTAAACAGTCAAAATTTACATCACATGAATTAAACCACATCTCTTCTTCTATCACATCATTCTACTCCCCTTTCAAAGATGAGAAAATTAAGAAACAAAAAGCATAACTCAACAAAGGCAACACAACTGGTAAAGTGGTGGCACTCAGGCAATGTGACAAGATTAAAAGATGTAATCCTTGTCTTTCTTTGCTAGGCTGCCTTTTCTCCTTTTCTCCCTTCTCTTCCATTATTATCAAACCACTGCACCAAGAGAAAAAGTAATAAATATTTGAATAAATGAATGAAGCGTTTGTCTTCTCTTAAGATGAACTGAAGATTAATTATAGATAATTTCATAAAATTCCTACTATGGTTCTAAAAACAAAAGACCAAAAAGCTAAAGTGTATTATAAGAATATTTCAGAATGTGAAGGGTCACTTAACACCACTATTAATGGCAGAGGACTCTCTCTGCCTAAAGTCAACTCTCTAACAAAAGGGAACATAGAATATTAAGCTAAAGTGCATAAATAACTCTGCTTAAAGGAATCATTAGATTTAGACATATACTTCAGAGGATGTGACTGTGAATCCCACATAAAGGTATTTCTCCTAATGCTATTCCTCCCCTTACCCCTCATCCCCCTCATCCCTGACAAACCCCAGTGTGTGATTTTCCCCTCCCTGTGTTCATGTGTTCTCATTGTTCAACTCCCGCTTATAAATGAGAACATGCACTGTTTGGTTTTCTGTTCTTGTGCTACTTTGCTGAGAATGATGGTTTCCAGCTTCATCCATGTCAAGCACAGGACATGAGCTCATCCTTTTGCATGGCTGCATAGTATTTCATGGTGTAAATACACCGTTTTTTTTTTTTTTCTCATCACTTCTATTCAACATCTTTAAATTTTTTTTACTTTTCTTTCGTTTTTTTTTTCTGCCTAGATTCAAATATTTAGCAAGATTTTAAAACTCTGTTCCATCTTCTATTAACTGGGTTTTTCTGAAACATCAAATGGTTTTCTGATTGATATTGTATTAGAATGGCAGTATGCAGTTTATAATAAGAATAAAATAGATTAAATTTTAAACATGCCAATTTATTTATAAAACATATTATCATCTAAATCATCAGTTATGTGTAGACTGTATAGTAAATATACCTTAGGGACAGAGAAGGAAATAACATACACAAGAAATATCAAAAGAGCTTGTTTTACACATACATTCTCTTGTAGTGAAGTTAAATAAAATTCAGAACACCCAACCTAAGTAATTTGTTTTATATAAATGTTATTACTTTCTTTAGTTATTTAACTCTCTTCTTTTGCGCTTGCTGCTTTTGAGACCTAACTCATGTAGAGCATGACCTAAATCCATATAGGGCAATAATTTTTCTTTAGGCTTAGATAAAATTTCTAGCACCACAGACCATTCTGAATAAGTTCAAAATTCATCATGAGACCAGACAAGAAAGGTATGATTTAAAATTTGCATGTAGTTTTTTCCTAAATATTGTTGAGAAGACAGAAATTAGCAAAATCATACATTTTTATTCTGCCATTCTGTGATGCAGAGAAAATATACATATGTCTGTTTAAAAATAAGGGACATTATTTCAGTAGGGTAAAATGTACAGTTAAGTAGCTTATTAAATTAAGGATACACATACATAGTAACAATTAACCCTTCCCAGGGTTAGAATACCTTGCCTTATGATCTGGGAGACTAGAATGATTCATGAATTTTTTCAGTAGATAGAAGTTAGCGGCAATACAACACTTAAATGTTGTCCTTTGTATTTTAATAAAATATTGTATTCATAAAGAGGAATATATGAAAAATATAAATTATAAATGTAATATAATGAAAAGGCAGATTATCCAGATTATTTTATATACACCATCCAAATTCTCTAAGAAACTATAAAATTATTTGCTTTATATTCTGCTAGCCTCAAATAAAAGACAAAGTAAGTTAAGAAAAGCCTTAGAGAATAAAATACTTAAGAATACAACTAACAAAGGATGTAAAGGACCTCTTAAAGGAGAACTACAAACCACTGCTCAAGGAAATAAGATAGGACACAAACAGATGGAAAAACATTTCATGCTCATGGTTAGGAAGAAATTAATACCATGAAAATGGCCATACTGCCTAAAGTAATTTATAGGTTCAACGCCATCTCCATCAATCTACCAATGACCTTCTTCACAGAACTGGAAAAAAACACCTTAAACTTCGTATGGAACCAAAAGAGAGCCCGCATAGCCAAGATAATCCTAAGCAAAAAGAACAAAGCCAGAGGCATCATTAGAGTGAACCAGAAACCAACAGAATGGGCAAAAAATTTTTGCAATCTACCCATCTGAAAAAGGGCTAATATCCAGAATCTACAAAGAACTAAACAGATTTGCAAGAAAAAAACAAACCCATCCAAAAGTGGGTGAAGGATATGAACAAATACTTCTCAAAAGAAGACATATATGAGGCCAAGAAACATATGAAAAAGTACTCATCATCACTGATTATTAGAGAAATGCAAATCAAAGCCACATTGAAATACCACATCACGCCAGTAGAATGGCAATCATTAAAAAATCTGGAGACAACAGATGCTGGAGAGGATGTGGAGAAATAGGAACACTTTTACACTGTTGGTGGGAGTGTAAACTAGTGCAACCATTGTGGAAGAGAGTGTGGCACTTCCTCAAGGACCTAGAAATAGAAATTCCATTTGACCCAGCAATCCCATTACTGAGTATATACCCAAAGGATTATAAATCATTCTATTATAAAGACACATGCACATGTATGTTCATAGCAGCATTGTTTACAATAGTAAAGACCTGGAACCAACCCAAATGCCCATCAACGATAGACTGGACAAGGGAAATGTGGCATATATACACCATGGAATACTATGCAGCCATAAAAAACGATGAGTTCGTGTCCTTTGTAGGGACATGGATGAAGCTGGAAGCAATCTCAGCAAACTGACACCAGAACAGAAAAATCAAACACCGCATGTTCTCACTCATAGGTGGGTGATAAACAATGAGAACACATGGATACAGGGAGGGGAGCATCACACACTGGAGTCTGTTGTGGGGGAATAGGGGAGGGATAGTGGGGCAGCGGGGAGGTTGGGGAGGGATAACATGGGGAGAAATGCCAGATGTAGGTGATGGAGGGATGGAGGCAGCAACCCACATTGCCATGTGTGTACCTATGCAACATTCCACATGATCTGTACATGTACCCCAGAACCTAAGTACAATAAAAAAAAAAAAGAAAGGAAAAAAAAAAGTAAAGCCTTGTTCGTGTTATGCTTTACACACTTAGTGCATATGGTTTGCTTTCTATCAGTGCCTTCCAGGGTAAGTAATAGTCATCTTTCATGAATATTTTCATAAATTTGCTAAGGAAAATTCAGACACCGCAGGAGAAAAATAAAATCCAAGCTGACAGAAGGAAAACAACAATTATACTAATGGATGATTTTAATTATCATTACATGCACTGGAAGTCTAGAGAAGTAAACTAAGGAACAAGTGTTTTCCAATTAAATGAACAGAGAATTCCTTTTTGAACAACCAGGAGCATCAAGAAAACAGAATGCAAAGGCAAGCTTTATATTCAATTCATTAAACTGAAAACAGAGAAACCCTCGAGATCCTTTTTAAAAAGTTATAATAATTTAGTATCTGAAGGCTTTTAATTCTAAAAAATATACCAAATCAATATAAATGCACAGCCAACAATTCTTTAAATTTCAGATTAACAGGTATTAAATATCTTTTAAAGATACAATTTACGAAAGCCTCCTGTTTGGGGCCCTTCTGTGCCTTTTATATTTCAATTATTTATTGTTATATTTCTTTCCTCATGGCTTTTTCCCATTTAATTCCCAATATTTCCTCTCCAATTTTCTCAAATGCTCTTTTTCTCTTCCCTTCCATCAAAATCCATTCTCATCTCTTATTCTATATCTCAACGTAGAATTTCCCTGACAGTCATCATTAAAAGCCTTCATATATGCCATGATGGTCACCTAGTCTCAAGCAGGGTGAGATTTCTTTTTCTCCCTTGATCTTATTTCAAGTTTTTCATTGACATATTTCATCTGCTGTTACAATAGTTCTTGGGTTCATTTACCACATTCATTGCAAAGATCCTTATTTTACAAGAGAGGCTATAAAATCAGTCTTCCTTGGAATAATTAAGACTGGAAGAGTTGCCTTTCTGTCAGAACTGGTTTAGGTAAAAATTGCCTGAAAGTATGGAAAATATACTAGACACATTAAGAAGTCTTTCTAAGCCACATAGTATATAATAAGATAGTATTCATTATTTGGGACATTGTTTAACATGTTCTTTTGAACAAAAGAATGCTCACTCGATAATACAATAGAGCCTTCTGTGTTGAGATGAATTTGGGTCAGAAATGAACTAGATACTTTTAAAACATGAAATACTTAGTAATGATGCCTCAGTTTCTTTCCTGAAAGAGAATAGATTTGTCAAACTCTTAAATGGTAGGAAACATTTCTGCTGTTAGTCAATTTGAACTAGTTTTCTATACAATAATAATTTTTAAATACTTAAGGTGATATGTAATCTGTATTGTTGAAATGGTCTGGTAAGTCTCTTTGAGCCATTGTAGGGCAAATACAATTATACCAAATTTTGCCAATTTTTAATGATTTAATGAGAAAAAGATTGATGTCTATGACAGTTAATCTTGAAATAATAGGATAATTATGAATATTAAAAGCTAAATAATACATTAATTCACCAAATGGTTATAGAAAGCTTTCTTTGTGTCTGATGTAGTTCTAAGTGCCATAAACATGCACAGGTATAATACTGGCCCTGCTATTGAGTACCTTATAGTGAGAAAACCCCAAGTAACTATTATCCAAAGCAGTAACTGTTAAGTGTCATTAAGAAAGTAAAAATCTCAGAGCCCTACAAATCTCAGAAAAAAAAAGGGTTAGGCTGGCTATGTTTAATTAGCAATCAGGAGATATGCTGTTAGTTGGCTTTAATGGATTGGTAGCATTTCAATAAATGATGAAGGTAGAGAAGATTAAAAATTCCAAGCAGCAGAAATATAAATAGAGGTGAAAGTACAGAAACAGAAAAGCCAAAGTCAAGATAGAAAAGTTCTGAGCAAACTTTGGCTAAAATGCCAACCACACATAGGTGAGTCACAGTATCAGTGTTGACAGGTTGTCTGAGACCTAATTTTGGTTGATTTTAGGTGCAATGTTAAGAATTTAGAACTTTATTTCTTAGGCAGATGAGAAGCATGAAGAGAATATGCATCATTTTCTTTTGTGTTTTTTTCTTTTTGTATCTTTAGTAGAGATGGGTTTTCACCATGTTGGCCAGGCTGGTCTCAAAATCCAGACCTCAGGTGATCCATCCATCTCAGCCTCCCAATGTGCTGGGATTACAGGCATAAGCCACAGTGTCTGGCTGCATTATTTTCTTTTAACCATAACCTCAACTTTTATGAGTTTTCTGGTAGTACTTCAACTTGGGTACTTTAGTGTCCTTACTATAAAATGAAGCATGTGTCTAAAAATCACAAAGGTAGTAAGCAGTATTTGTTCCAAATCCATAGTCTTTCTACAAAACAATACAGAATGGCTCCTACAATAATAGAAGCAGTGCAGCATTTGTGGAAGATCAAATAGTGGTGTAGAATGTGGGGCAAAATAGTGAAGGAAATGACTCAAGTGAGGAAATCACAAAGTGATTATAAAAGAAGTCCAGGTGAGTTGAAAAAGAAACCAGGGGTAATTGTGGTAGGAATATAATGGAAAATAAATATTTCAAATAATGCTACAGGGAAACTACTCAGCTTCTTTATGAATTATTAAAGGGATACAAGTATAACTTCAAGCGGCTAGTTTCTTCCTTGTTAAAGGTGTTTTTTTTGTTGTTGTTGTTTTTTTGTTTTTTTTTTACACCAAATCTCATTAAAAAGTTAACCTATTTAGGACCAAAATGAAATTTGATAGCAGATATTTAAATACTAAGAAATAGCTCAGTGATTACAAATATAATTCTTTAAATATTCTAAAAGTTATTAGATATATTTATAATATTTAATCCATCTGCTTTATGTTTTTTCTTTTTTTTTTTTTTCTTTTTGAGATGGAGTCCCACTCTGTCACCAGGCTGGAGTACAGTGGCACAATCTCGGCTCACTGCAACCTCACCTCCTGGGTTCAAGCGATTGTCCTGCCTCAGCCTCCCGAGTAGCTAGGACACCAGGTGTGCGCCACTATGCCCAGCTAATTTTTGTGTGTGTGTGTACTTGTAGTAGAAATGGGGTTTCACCATGTTAGCCAGGATGGTCTCGATCTCCTGACCTCATGATCCACCCACCTTGGCCTCTAAAAGTGCTGGGATTACAGGTGTGAGCCACTTTGAGCAGCCTGTTTTTTGTTTTTTGTTTTTTTAATGTGGGTTTAAACAACCTGGTAAAATTAGAGGCAAAATAAACATGGTGTTACATGTTGTTATATGGCTTTAAATTATTTTTTAAATTATTTTCAGTCCATTTATATTGGAAAGTAGTTTGTGTGTAAGATGGTAATTTAACCAAGGAGCTGGAGGAATTAAAAATATATTTCATTTTCAAATCAACTGAAAGCATCATTAATTTTAAGTATGTTTTTGATGCCTGTCACTATAGTATCAAATCACAGAATTATTAGAGAATCAGTAAAAGGAACTGAAACTCCTATGACTATTTTATTCCATTGTAAGCCATATCAAAGCTTAGGAACTAAGAGAAATACATCCAAGTTATTTATTCTAAGGCTAAAGAGGGCATTTAAAAAATGTATCTTTGTTGTATTCCTACAAATTGTAATACTGAGACAATAGCTGCTCTTCCAGGATAGGGATCAGGAGGAGCTCCAGCATCTAACTGAAAACTTTCTGCCTCCAGCATCAAACAGTGAATGCAGTTCACTGCAAGCCAACAAAGATAAAGATCACAGACGAGTAAAAGGAGCTGCTATAAGAAGGACCAAGGAAGAGAGAGGGGAGATGTTAGAAAACAGAATTTCTCCCGTAGGCGCATTTGTAATTTTACACCAACTTGTGAGTTGTCCTTTATGTGTTCAAAACAACATACTAGTTCTATTCAAATTAAGCAACATGGATGTGTTGCTGCCAGGGATCTCTATTCTAAATAAAAGTCTCTGAGAATATACACAGTAGTAACTTGTATTGCTTTCAAGTAGACTACTCAGAAGTAGCTAAACATTAATATGTTCACTTAAATCAATAGCCACATTTATGTTTTAGTATCAATAACCAAGGGGTTCGTTGAAGGACAAATTTTGTCCAACAATGGCCAAAAACCAATTGTGGTGCTTGAAAAATTAAGTGTTCTTATGATGTCAAAAAAAAAAATCAAACCATAGATCTTAAACCTTTAACCATTGATCAAAAACCTTTAACTAAAAATGAATCATGGATTTAAATATAAAACACAAAACGACAAAATTCCAAGATAATACAGGAAAAAAATTACATGACCTTGGATTTGGCAGTGACATTTTGGATACAACATGAAAAGCTCTATCCATAAAATAAAATAAAATAAAATAAAATAAAAAACTTGATGTTAGATTCATTAAAATAAAAAACTTTGGTTCTCAAAAGACAATGTTAAGAGAATGAAAACGCAGTCATAGACTAGGGAATATATTTGCAAATCACATACCTTATAAAGGACTTGTATCCAAAATACAAAAAACTCTTAAAATACAACAGTTAAAAAAAAAACTAATCTTTAAAAATGGTGAAAATATTTGAATAGACACCACAAACAGATATATTATAGATAAAAAGTGGTTCAATATTATATATCATTAGGGATTTGCAAATTAAAACAATGAGCTACCACTACACACCTATCAGAATGGTTAAAATCCAAAACACTGTCAAAACCTGAGGGTAAGAATATGGTGCAACAGGAACTTTCATTTTTTATGAAAATGCAACATTGTACAGCCCTTTTATAAAACAGTCTGACAGTTTCTTGCAAAGCTAAACATAATCTTATATAATCCAGAAATTGTACTTTATCCAAATGAGTTGAAAACTTATGACCATACAAAAACATGCACACAAATGTGTCTAGCAATCATAGTCATAACTTCCAAAACTTGAAACCTATCAAGATGTCCTTTAACAGATAAACAGGCCAATAAGCTGTGGTTTGGAATGATTCAGCAATAAAAAGAAATAAGCTACCAAGCCAAGAAATGACATGAAGGAAACTTAAATACATACCGCTAACTGAAAGAAGGTAGTATATAAAGACTACATACACGTGATTTCAAATATATGACATTCTGGGAAAGGCAAAACTATAAAGCCAGTTTAAAAAAAAGTGAATGTTTCCCAGGATTCAGACAGGGAGTGAGGGAAGGAGAGATTAACAAGAGGAGCACAGGATATTTTTAGGGCTGTAAAACTATTCTTTATGAAACTGTAATGGTAAACCCTATAATAAACTATGAACTATAGGTAATAATAGTGTTTTAATATTGGATAATCAGTTGTAAAAATATACCACACTAAGGCAAAATATTCATAACAGGGAAAATTGTGCAGGGAGAGTGGTGGGCATATGAGAACTCACTATATTTTCTGCACAATGTTTCTCTAACCTACAATTTTTCTAAAAACTAAAGTCTATTAATAATTTTCAATAAAAAAACTATGAACTGTTTCATCTTGAGAAAAACAGAACTATGCATAACAACATCAAGGAAAATGTGTCTTTATAACGTTAACCACATCTAGCTCCACCAAAATTCTCATACTGTCCTTGGATTAAAAGGATGATTTTAATGTGTACAAAGAAAGGATATGTTATATTAATCATTGAAAGATTTTAAGATTCTTTTGCTATTTTAGATGAATTCATAAAAATGAATACATCAAATAGAATACAGAAATGTTAAGAACAGTGACATTAAGTAAAAGAACAAAGTAAATGAAAATAGTAAAAAGGTATCATTTGTAACCTTTTATAAAGGCAAAAAATAGTAATCTTAACAAAATAAATCTACCCATCCTTGGCAACAGTGTGGGATAAAGGACAGTATCACACAAACTGATAAAGATTAAATTGTTCCAAACTTTTTGGAGGGTAGAGAATTCTGAATTCAAATTTTAAATGTGTAAACCACATGACCCAGCAAACTCATCTAGATATTTATACTAAGAAGATAATCATGGACAAAAAGATTTATGTACAAGAAGATACGTTCAAGTCTTGTATTTTTAGGAAAAATTGGAAGTAACACACATGTCCATCAAAGAGGAGGCTATTAAATAAATCATGGTCATATATTACAATGGATTACTATACAATCATCAAAATGGAGCTGCTATACTTTTTTTGACAAAGAAATACCTTGATTACAAATTGAGTTTGTAAAGCAGGTTGTAATGACAATAGGACATGATTTACATAAAATTATCTGCAAATATACATTTATATGTGTTTCTCTGTGCTGGGTACAAAGATAGGTTGCTTTTACTTTTATACTTCTTAAGATGTAGACCTAGAAAAAAAATCATTGAAAGAAGTAGGCAAGCAAACAAACAAGACACGGAGGCTCACATGTGAAGACCTCCATGAAGGTCGAGACTCATATGGTTTGGCTCTGTGTCTCCACCCAAATCTCATGTTAGATTGTGATTCCCAGTGTTGGGCAGGGACCTGGTGGGAAGTGGCTGAATCATAGGTGTGGATTTCCTTCTTGCTGTTCTGCTGATAAGGAATGAGTTCTCACAAGTTCTGGTGCTTGCAAAGTGTATAGCACTTCCCATTCGCTCTCTATTTTCTGCTGCCATGTGAAGATGTGCTTGCTTCCTCTTTGCCTTCTGGTATGATCCTAAGTTTCCTGAGGCCTCCAAGCTATGCTTCCTGGTAAGCTTGCAGAACTGTGAATCAATTAAATCTCTTTTCTTCATAAGTTACCCAGTTGCAGGTAGCAGTGTGAGAAGGAACTAATACAGAGACATAGCCCTGTGGATTAGCCTACTTCATTGAATGATCATCATCATCATCATCAATAGCAGCAGCAGCAGCATCAATGTAGTAGCCACAGTTCCTTGTAGTAGGATTTGAAATTACAAATATCATTACCAATTTCTGGAAGCCTAATTAAGCAACACAGTCTTCCTCTTACTACCCTTCCGTCATTTGTATAGTCCTAGAAATCCCTAACCCTATGGCAGGTGTACACTCTCCTCCCTCCAATTATTTCTACTTGCATAGCCTGAGTGGTTTATTTGAAAGAGGAATTTTGTCATGCTGTATATGTTCTATCTGCTACCTGAATCACCTACTTAGAAACGTTGAATGAGCTCCCATTGCTGTTATGGTAAAGATAAAACGTTTTAAGACCCTGCGTGGGTGGCTGATAGATACCTTCTCCAGCCTCACAGTAAGCCACATTCTTTGTTGCAATCCAGCCACATTAGTCTTCCTTCAGTCCTTCATACTTGCTGGGCTCACTCTTCACACAGGCTGTTCCTTCTTCCTCTTCCTTTTCTCTTCCCCTAGTTAACTTCTGTTTATTCTGTACATCTTATCTTAGGCATAGAGTCATCAGGAGATCCTTTCTTGACTGTTCTCACTAGGAGAAATCTTCCATTATGGAATCACATACCATCGTGTACTTCCTTCTTTCTTTCTTTCTTTCCTTCCTTCCTTCTTCTTTCTTTCTCTCTCTCTCTCCCTCCCTCCTTTTCTTTCTTTCTCTTTTTTTCTTTCCTTTCTTTCTTTCTTTTGCTCTTCTTATGATTTCAATTTATGATAAATTTGATTAATGTCTGTCTCCCATACTTCACAATAAGCCCCAAGAGTACAAAGAGGATGCCTAGTTTTGATTACTATTGTACTACAAGGACACAGCCTGATACACAGAAGGAATTCAACAAATTATTCATTTAATGAATACATGAATCAATTGATCAACCAACCAATCAATCAATCTCAAAGCTAACAGATAGATCCTCCATTATTGGACCCAGTTTAGCACAGGAGGATGTGATGTTGACAGTGTACATTACATTTACAGCAAGAAATTACGTGTAGTCAATCATGGACCTTATAAAGAAATACTTTTAAATACCAGTAAAATTAGAGTAAAAGGTATTTCCTCTTAGTACTAAACATTTCTTTGGCCCCTACATATTTAGAATTAGAATTACTGCCACTATTGACTCAATTAACTAAATGTGTCATTGTTAAAAACCTCCAAGACAGCTATAGAAAAAAATGATGATGGCGTTTCTTTTGCTGACTTTCAGTTTGATGAGGTAGGCAGATGCCTTTTTAAATATCTTTTCAACTATTGAATGTATAAAATATAGCAAATGGCGCCAAAAAAACCATCATTCATCAAAGGTATTCATGATAGGACCAAAAAGAAAAGGGGAAAAAAAAAAAGAAAGAAAAAAAAATCCACACAGGAGTGGAAAAAAAAAATACCTTTTTCTTCAAAAAATCTTTTGGTCACTTTATCAAAATGACATTAAGCTGAAGGTCTTTGATATGGACAGTCATGCCCCGCCAGTGAGATTAAGGATAACATCAAGATTTTCAGACAACGTGGAGAACATCTGGAATAGTTTTTTCAGTGTCTGGTTCATATTGGTCTTAAAAGCAAATTGGGCCAGGTGTGGTGTCTCACATGGTAATCTCAGCACTTTGGGAGGCTGCGGCATGCAGATCATCTGAGGTCAGAAGTTTGAGACAACATGGTGAAACCCTATCTCTACTTAAAATACAAAAATTAGGCAGGCATGGGGGCACATGCCTGTAGTCCCAGCTACTTCCTAGGCTGAGACAGGAGAATTGCTTGAACCTGGGGCGCAGAGGTTGCAGTGAGCCAAGATTGCGCCACTGCACTACAGCCCGGGCAACAGAGCAAGACATTGTCTCAATAAATAAATAAATAAATAATAAAAATAAAAATAAAGCAAATCAGATTCTGCATGAGCCATACTCTGGAATTTAGCTAATTACCACTGAAACTCAATGACACTAATACTTTGGGGTGAGATTATGTGGAGGACCACATTTGAGTGTATGAAGAACTCTTAGAAATATGGATAAAATTATCTATGCTTTAGATCCTTTGACTGTTGGAATTAGCCAGCAGCAGAAAGATAAATATGGACTTTGGCATCCAGAACTGGAACAGGTTTTCTGAAGAGAAAAGCTATTATGTAAACTATAAGGTAAAAAAAAGTAAGCCCAGAGACAACAAACAATATGCCCTATTGATTCATCTTTCTCCGACAGTATTTTCAAAATCACTTGCCTCAGAGAAAGCAATCTCTATTCAGGTCATACTTAAATATAAAGGGCAATGATGAAATTTGAGAAAAGATTAAAGTTTCTATTATAATAAAATACACTTTCTAGAAATCTGACCCTTTGGCACATTTCAGTATCTGCACTGAGCTGCTTCTGACTTGATTTTACACATGACACATGATTTCAGTGAGTCATCAGTATAGCCACTGCTCAGTCCTTTCTGTCCGTTTTTGCAGTTACATGTAAGCTGGTTGGCCACCAACAACTCCACTCAAGTATTAATAGTAGCTTAATGCACACTAGTATAAGGAAGGCATGGAATGAGAAAGTTCCTTTCTGGTTAAGGGGGAAAAGTCAGAGTACTTACTAGGATTAAAGAACTTTACACGGGGATGAAAGGGATTAAAGAAGGAGAAGAATTCACTTGGCACAGTCTTCTGTAATTGATGGGACAGAAATTATTTAAATTCCTTTAACATTATGTTTGTACTTCTAATTAGGTCATGTTTAGGGTTCTAGAAAACAATTCCCAAAGAAAAAAATGTCTGCTTTCTATATAGAAGAGCTAATTGCTACTTCAATATACACTCCATTGTTCACAACTAGCTAAGAGTATGTTCAAAAGAAAAGACCCATTCCAACCTGCCAGCAGGATTCACACATTTTATATGAAATAGTTTGCAAATTACAGAGAACTTAACATGCCAGATCTTCTGAATTTTGCTAAATTTAGTTGATAACCACTTATCTAAAATAATAAGGGTTGGTGGGGTATGGTGGCTCCGTGCCTGTAATTCCAGCACTTTGGGAGGCCAAAGTGGGTGGATTGCTTGAGCCCAGGAGTTCATGGACAACCTGGGTTATGAGGCAAAACCCTGCCTTTACAAAATTAGCCAGGCATAGTGGCACATGCTTGTGGACTCAGCTACCTGAGACGCTGAGGTGGGAGAGTCACCCTCAGCCGGGGGGTCATGGCTGCAGTGAGCCAAGATTATACCATAGTACCTTCAAGCCTGGACAATGAAGAGAGATCCTGTCTCAAAAAATAAAAATAAAAGGCATAAGAAATTACAGTAATCAATGAACACAATTGCTTTCACTGGCATTTCTTTTCTTAGTACTTACAGTTTTGCTTTTTTGTAATAAACAATATCACTTATTGGCTAGAATTTTACTGAAATTTACATAAATTCTTGACACATTTTTTGAATTAAAAATACCTAAATATTTTGAAAGATGAAGAAAATAAACCTGGATGAGAACTAGTATCTTCTGACATTGCTTGCAGTTCTGTTTCTGTCATCCTAGGTATCATGGTTGAGCGCTCTTTCACTGCAAACTTCTCGCAAGGAAATATTCTTTTCAAAAAATGCCCCTGGGCACCCATTAGTGTTCCACTACTTCTCTTTCAATCCTGATTTCTCATGCAGAGAAAATGGTGTTATTTCCTGAACTCAAATCTACCGTTACAATCATTAAAGCAATACGATGAGTTGCAAATGTATATATAAGAAGACCAGTCATTTGAAATTGGTGCTCTCACATGTTTGCGAAGATAAAATATTTCAAATGTCCAAGATGGTAATACATAAGGGTATAAAAAGTTATACCCTTATGTCCAGTAATTATACATCTAGATATTATATCTTATCAGAATAGTTAGCAATAGGCTAAAAATTTTTCTCACATAGTAAGTCTACTGAAAAGCAGCAGCTTGCACTGCTTTTGTTTTTCAACTAAGCCTCCAGGATCATAGGATTTTTCTATATTTTTCCTCTGATATCCCTAGAATATTGCTTATAATCATAGTTGAAAGATGGCAGGCATGGCTCAAATACCATGTTTTCTTTCAAAGCAGAAATGAGATAATGATCAAGAATCTCAATGTATCAGTCTGATCATTTTTTAGCAAAAACGTCCCAAAAATCCAGTACTAGACTTCAATTTAAATCCCACAGGCTATAACTGAGTTGCATTGCTAAGCCTAGCTAAAAAAAAAAAGTACAAAAAGTGAGTATTTCTTTTCCAGCCTCAATTCCTAGAGGTAGCAAGGGAGAAGGAGAAATGAATGCCGAGTTGGCCTACCAGTACTAGCTACTGGTAGTATATTAGTCAGAGTTCTCCAAAGAAACAAAACCAATAGGTAATACTGTAAACTGATATAAAGACATTTATTAGGAAGAATCGGCTCATATGATATGGAGGCCGTGAAGCCCCACAATTTCCTGTCTGCAAGTGAGGAAAGGCAGTGGTGAAATTCAGTCTGATGGGCCTGAGAACAAGGGAAGCTAATGCTGTAAATTCAGGTCGAGTCTGATGGCCCAAGAACCGGGAGGGCTAATGTTGGAGGGCAGGAGATAGTTAATGTTCCTGCTCAAGCAGAGAAGGCGAATTTGCCGTTTCTCTACCCCTTTTGTTGTAATCAGGCAGTCAATGGATTGGATGATGCATGCCTACTTTAGTGAGGGTAATCTGCTTTGCTGGGATTACAGGCGTGAGTCACCATGCTTGGCTTATCTGGTCAACCTTTTCAAAGCTAATCTCTTATATTCTAATAGGTACTTCCAGAAATGCTGTTTTACCAACTATCTGGGTATCGCTTAGCCCAGTCAAGTTAGCAAATAAAATTAGCCATTACAACCACATAAATTATATATTTGAAACAAGGTATATAAGAACAGGGACTTTATCTATTGGCTTTTGTATCCCTGAGGTACAGCATACTTCTTGGTACAGGGTAATGTCCAATAAGTGGTATATGGATGAATGGATTGGTAAATGAATGGAATATAGGTAGTTGTTAAATGTATATTATTAAAGGATATTGAAAGCATTGGAGATTATTCCCAATTAAATGAAAAAAGCAGAATGCAAACATATGTATTATATGATCTCAATCCTAAAGCATACACATACAAATAAGTTTGAAAATAAATTACGCATTGTTAAAATTGGTTCTCTCTAGTTAGTATTATTATGAGTGACAACCCTGCTGCACATCAGTATCTACATTGTAAAACAGATGAATTCCCAACTCAGATCGTGATGATAACAAAATGAAATGAATGTATCTCATTTGTTAGGTATCCAAAAGAAAATATATTCCTCTCTTTCTTATTTTTTATTAAGGTTCTAGCCAGTTTTTACATTTTGTGATTCATCCTTGTTTTGTTTCCAGTCTGATTCCCTCAATCTCTGCTCTACATAACTTATAAAGCTATAGTTACATTCTTCTGATCCTCTACTGCAAATCAATATTGACTATGAAATGGTAAAAATACATTGGTGACAATCATTATATTTCCGAGGAGCAGTGCATCCGCTTTTTCTAATTGAAACAGTATTATTCCCTACTGGAAAATATTTTTATGGTATAATTATTCAGTCTTTTAATAAGCACAGTGTGTCACTCTATCAGACTAATATAATACAGGCCTTACTATCAAGGGGCTGGCATTACAGAAAAAGACAAACAGATGTACCAAAAATTATTAGTAAATTAGGTAGATACACTGGTGAACAGTGTGTCACTCACTCTATCAGACTAATGTAATACAGTCCTTACTCTCAAGGGGCTCCCATTCCAGAAAAAGACAACCAGATGCACCAAAAATTACTGGTAAATTAGGCAGATGTACTGGTAATGCTAAAGCTACACTGAGGGTATAGGCACAAGTGTGGAGAAAAGTTACGGGGTCAACCTAAGGGCAGGAAGGATCAAGGCAGCTTTATGGAGGAGGCGACAGAAAAGCAGGTCTATATTTCAAGAACAGTTAAACTGAGTGGAAACAAAGAGGGATAAAGCATTAAAGAAGAAAAAGAGGATGTTTTCTGAGGAATTATTTATTTCTATGTAAAGAAGCCTTTTTTTTTCCTCCTTCAGTCAGTTTACTTCCAAACCTACTTCAAAATCCAGAAAGTTTCTGATTTTAAAAAATACTTCACTCTTTCAGAAAATAAACGTCTTAAAGCTGATAATAAGATGTCTTTCTAGGCACAGATTTGTGTCTTAATTTGTGCTTCTGCAAATCAGGCCATATTTCAGAGACATTGTTTTAATTCTTTTAAAAACCTGGGACATGATTACAAGTTGCATGCTTGCTGCAAAGAAATAATCCCACATTATCTTTCACTGCAGCACAACTATAATTAAAATCCCAGCTGTATCAATGGCTTTAGAAATTCATATGGTAGTTTCAGCAGCTCACATAAAATATCGACACTTTTCTATTCAATAATATAGAATTATGCATCTGTGGCTAATAATTTCTCTTACAAATTTGCCATCTCCTTTACTACATTTACAATTCTCATAGACTAAGACCCTCAAAAAAAGTCAACAGAGTATTGTGATGAATAAAGGCTCCAGAGTGAGGCTCCCTGGGATCAAATCCCAGATCTGCTGCTTACTCGCTCTATGATTCTTGTTACTTAACCTGTTTATCCCACATTTTCTCTGTGTAAATGGAGACCATAAGAGCATCTACCTCATAGAGTCATTATGCAGATTAAATTATATACTATTTTAAAGCATTTGTTCTGTATCTTGACCCTTAAGAAGTATTATAAAAGTTTAGTTATTTTAAATTATTTTTTAATCATCAGTAAATGCCAGGATTAACATGATTCCTGGCATTCAACAGACAGTAAATATGTGTTCCATAAATAAATGAAAAACATCAATTACCAGATTGTTTTTTCCCATCTTATTCTTGTATTTTTCTCAGACTCTCCTTCTCTTACTTTCCCATGCCCCATTCCCTTTTAAAGGGGGTAAGATAAGGATCTCTTCTTTCTCCCTTTTTCATTCTCATTTCAGAAGCCCAGTCAATACCCCAAGATACTATGAAACCTTGGATTAGACACTGTGAAATGCCTCACATCTCACTCACCACAGTAAAAGGTCAGGCTTAGTTAAAAACATGTAAGTTTGTTTCTTCCATGTACTATTCTTTAGAAGAGTACTCTTTAGAAGAGTATTCTTTAGAACACAAAATAGTTTAGGTGACTATATAAGGTAAGTGAAGATGAGAGCCTTCTTGGCACAATTTTGGCAGTCTCCAAAACCAGGTTATCATGTAGGCAATGGCCAGTATTCTTTAAACTAGGTTACTTATAATTTTCTTAGATGACTGCACAGGCTTTTACTATACCCTGATAGGTAGACCCAAATTTAAAGTGAAGATTAATGCAAAAATGCATATAGATGTGCTCATTGAATAGAAAGGACAATTGAGCTGCAGAGGAGAAAACAGGTGGCAGAACTAGGGACTGCTAGCTCCCATCTTTTCTTCTGAGTTTGCGTGCTTCTCTCTCAGCCTTCACAGAATCAGAGTTTGTGTCTTACTCTACAGTAAGGTAATGTTGGCTTAAGGGAATGTTGTGGCTGTTTTGATCCTCCATACAGACCACTTAAGCTTTCTCCATGTCACTAAGAAGGCTGTTACACTTTCTTATCCTTGCGTGTTCACTGGAGCAGCACTTTTAATTTTCTTCAATAATTTTGTCTTTTCATTCCCAATTTGGCTGTTTGGTACAAGAGACATAGCTTTTGGTCTGTCTTGGGTTTTGACATACCTTCCTCACTAATCTTAATCATTTCTAGCTCTTGTTGAAAGTGAGAGACATATGACTTTCATTTCAGTTGAACCCTTAAAGGCCATTGTAGGGAGGCTTGAGGTTAGGGAGGGATGTGGAGGAGTTTGATTGTGGAGAAGTCATAACGCATAAAACATTAATCAATTAAGTTCACCATCTTCTATGGGTGTGGTTCATACTCCCCCAAAAAATAATTATGGGAGTAACATCAAAGTTAACTGATCACAGGTCACCATTACAGACATAATAACGAAAGTTTTAAATACTGTGAGAATTACTAAAATGTGACAGAGACATGAAGTGAGCACATGCTGTTGAAAGAATGATGCCAATAGACTTGTTTGATACAAAGTCATCATAAAACTTCAATTTATTAAGAAAAAATTACCTGCAAAGTGAAATAAAGTGCAACAAACAAGATATACTAAAATACTAAGACGTTCATTAGCATGAATTGTTTTTATTTTACATCAAGAAACCTCAGAATTGGAAAGTTATGCATTAAGTCAATTATTTCCATGAAGCAAAGGATATAAGGCAAAAAAGGATCAGACAATGTAGCCACTAGAGATGGGCAGAGGCAGCCTGCTGAGGAACACAAAGTATATGCTGGGAGCATGAGATAAGAAACAAGGAAGACAGAGCTCCAGGAAGTATCTGAGGCAGGGGATAAAGTGCTAGGAAATTCTACACAAAAGTGACAAAGATTGAAATCAAGGTAGCCTAGGAAAATACATACAAATGAAGAAAGATAAATCAGAAAATAAGGGGCTGGAGGAACAGGAGTAAAACATCAGTTGATGAGTCAGGAAACAGGTGCAATGTGAAGGCATCAAAAGAGTGCTGTGAGATGTCTCTGTTTGTTCCTGGCTTCTCACTCAGTGAGCCAAAGACTCTGGGGCTTCAGCAGTAGCCGAATGCTAGTAACTATAGGATCTGTATCTTCAGATTCCAAGTTCTCTTGGGCTCACCTGAATTACAGTTATCTACAGAAAACCTTTTATTGCCAAATCCAACTGAAAGCCAGAAGTAAGGGAGTACTTTGAAATAATCTATAAAAATTAGCTTCCTGGTAGGCAGAACCAGGTAGAGAGCCTACTGGGAGGGCAGAACAGAGGGTGACCCTCACACAAGGTTTGTCAGTCATGACAACAATATATTATTTAACAATAACAAAAAAATATTGTTTGCATATCTTTAGGGGATTATACCTGATCCCTCAGAGATTACACTTAATCTCTTTCTCACACACCAGAAAACATCCTTTGCCTTCGCAACTCAGCAAGGATTGGAGGAACTATTTTGTCTCTCTCTCTCTCTCTACTGCTTACTCATACATTTTTTTCTATATCCTCTCCCCCTACCTCTAAGGGGAGTGATTATGTGATTGGAGTGGTTACGACTGCAGAAATTGCTGCCACTGGTTTCAATTATTGTTTCCCTGAAACAAGACATAGATTTACCTCTCATAACTCCCTCACATGCTGCATGATGGATGGACCAGAAAATAAGATCCAGGATTTTGTGGACCATGCATGTTCTTTCTCTAACCCCCACAGAAGGCACACCAGAGTGAAGCCCCCAACCTTCACTCCTGAGGTAAGACTGGAAGTCTCTCTTCTCATGCTCTGTGGTGCTCTCTAGCTGGCTCCTTTATGAGTGCATGAGGGGCACAATGTTCCATACAGCCAAATGGTAAATGTACTCAGAAGCTCTCCCAACAATGGTTCCCAAGGCTGAGATTTGAGAAAACGTTGTAGGGCCACCACCCCTGCTTTGGCCTTAAGACAAAATCATGCTCTCCAACAGTTTCACCACGGAGAGAGATGCACTTTGAACCTGCAGGGACTTTATTTATAAAGATTATTTTCTTTAGCATTAATGACCCATGCATCTACTGTTGATGTTTTCTACTGCGACCAAGACAAAAAGAAACCTATATGATTTTCATCTCACTCCATTAATATATGTGAGAAACACAAAGTACTAATGCTGGCTATGAGCTAGGCAATGGGAATACAGAAATGAATGAAAAGTGATCCTTTTCACTAAGGACCTCACATTCTAGTCAGGGATATAAAAACTGTATTAGAACTAAAAAGAATGAAAGGAGCACCAACAGGAAAGTGTTTAATTCTAACAGGAGGAAGTCAAAAATCACTTTTGATTTGGGTCTTGAAGAATGTGTGTCATGTTCTTAAACTGAAAAGGAGGGGCTCACGCATGTAATCCCAGCACTTTGGGAAGCCGAGGCGGGTGGATCTCCTAAGGTTGGGAGTTCGAGACTAGCCTGATCAACATGGAGAAACCCCATCTCTACCAAAAATACAAAAAATTAGCCTGGTGTTGTGGCCCATACCTGAAATCCCAGCTACTCAGAAGGCTGAGGCAGAAGAATTGCTTGAACCCAGGAAGCAAAGGTTGTGTTGAAGCGAGATTGCACCATTGCACTCCAGCCTAGGCAACAAGATTGAAACTCCGTTTCAAAAACAAAAAAAAGGAGGGAAGGGCTTTCCTTTCCTGGCAAAGGAGGTGACATGCAGAAGCAGCAAGAGGCAAGGAAAAATGTGGAATCTGTAAATCACTAGGTTGGTTGAGTACATGGAATGACTGAGAAAGAGAGAGAAATAATCCTGGAGAAAAGACTTGTCTCCAACATTTGCAGAACTCAGTAAAAACATAAATGAGGCCCACACACCACATGTTTAAGTATTTAAAAGGTATAAATCAAATGAAGCTACTGTTAAATAAAATATGCTCTAGCCCCCTCCATTTACAAATAAACAGTCTTAACAACGTGGAGGCAAAACTGGAATTTAGAATCCCTGTATTTCTAGAGGTTTCATGGCAGTATTTAGCAATGTGTAGAGAGACGGGTTACATACTCTGTCCAGCCCCACTTCTCTTCCTCCCCTGGCTCCTTCTCTTAATGTGAGGGTTTTTTTTCTCACACATGTTTGGAAACTGCAGCCTGCAAAACTAAGCTCCATTCACGCTTCCTGAGAAGCATGGTTTCCGGTCCATTCCTTAAGCCTAAGGGAAAGCACAATGGCAAAGAATCTACTCGTGGAAGGACAGATCTGTGGAGGAGGCCAGCACAGGCTCTGGAAGCAGGCTCTAGGCCATTTTTGGTGGGGTAGAATTATGGGATCCTGAGTGCTTCAAGCATAGCCTAAAAGAAGGTGCAGCTGCATGGCGGTGACGAGTCCTTGGTCCCAGAGATGCTGGGGAAAAACAGAACTAAAGAAGGGCCAGAGTGGGTCCAGCTTACATTGCCCAAGACACAAGTTCCTCTTGCTCAAGTCTAAGCATTATTCCACTAGAGAAGAAGGAAAGGAAAAAAGTCCTAGAGGGATTTTCTCTGTATGCCTTCTGTTTATTATCCTGTAGGTAACATGGCTTCACTGAAGAAAACCACATGATCATAGAGGCCTTGATGGAAGCAGTGTGGACTTGCGATCTCAAGGATCTATAAACTTGCTTCTAGTATATTACATCTTCTTCTTTCCCTTCCCCACTCTTGTGAAGCTTTTTTTGACCCCAAGCATTAGATTAAAAATTTATCCTTCCTCTATCTTCCTAAAGAACACTTTTCATAATACCATTTGCCATACATAGGCAATTTTGCTGCACGGATATTTGCTTTCCTCTATAGACGATGAAATGATGAAATCAACTTTATGCAAAGTTAACTTTGTAAACTGGGAATTCTCTTTGTTAACTGAATATATCCCCTATCATATTATGATAGAGTAATTATATTATTGAAATATGGTACATGTTAACTGCTCTAGAGCAATAATTAAGGATAAAACTCCAAATTATATCTATTTCTCCTTACAACTGAAAAAACAATGAAACATTGTTTCACATCTGAGTTATCTTAATGTGTAGCTATTACATGAGTCCCAAGTGACATAAAGACTTGGGAGTTGTATTAGTTTCCTAAGGCTGCTGTTACCACAAATTTTCTACAGTTATAAATTACAATAAGCTTGGTGTCCTGAGACAACAAAAATGTATTATTTTATGTATCTGGACTTCAGAAGTCCAAACTTACTCTTAGTGGGCTAAAATCAAAGTGCTGACAAGACTAGTTTCTTCCAAAGGCTCTACAGGAGAATCTGTTTCTTTTTCTTTGCTAACTTCCAGAGGCCACTTATATTCCTTAGCTCATGACACCATCTGTTATCTTCAAAGCCAACTTCAGAGCATCTTCTAGTCTCTCTCTCTGACTCTGAACTTCTTGATTCTTATAAGGATCCACTGTGATTACATTGGACACACATAGGTAATCCAGGATACTATCTCCATCTCAAGGTCCTTAACTTGAACCATTTGGAGAGTTCCTTTTGCCATATAAAGTAACATACTGTCAGGTTTCCTGGATTAGATCATGGACACCTTTTGGAGGGGGTCATTATTCAATCTATCCAGGGGCAATGGTTTTTATTCACAAGTAAATCAATACTTCATATGAATGTAAAAGTTACTTACACTTTGAGTATGCAATGTAAATGAAAGACTAAATAAAATGAAATTATGCAGAACTGTCCCTAACCTTCTGAAGTGAACATATCTTGGAATTAGAGTGCACCAAGAGATAGACTCCTGAGACCTATTATTAGGTTTTTGCATATAGAAGATTAACACTGTACATACTTGGTCTTGACCAAAAAAGCTCTGTTTATTTAATTGCAGATTTTGCACAAATCGTGTGATTAGGCCATGGAAATGGAAACCATTGCACATATGCATAAAAGGGAGAAAAGACAGCACTTCAAAATGGACAAATTAGTTAAGAGTTAAGATCTCATGTTACTCACATTTTACTGTAAAATAACTTCCATCAGATGGCACACTGTAAAAGATATCAGCTTTTTAATTTGATTGAAACACCATATTAAGCTAGGTAATGGAATTAAGTATTGTTGCCATGCAAAATTACATTAATTTTTATGTTATTAAAATTTGTATTTGAATCAATCCTACTGCATGACCCACCATATACACCATGGTAATCTAGCAATTACACAGACCTAACTTATATTTTAAAATCATACTCAAAGCCTAAAATTTTTATTGGTTCACTTTGTAATTTCCCTAATATAGTTAGGTATTCTTTTTTTAAGTAAATAAAAACTATTATAATATTTTATATTTATCTTACATATCAACAATGAGTTTAGCATTGTCTTATAAAGACCTACATTCTCTAGCTTATACAGATATACGTACTGACATAGCCATAGATATAGATCTGTTTTTTCCCTAAAGTGTTACACTTAAATATACAACTTATCAAAAATTGTGAGTCTCCGGATTAGCCCTAGGCAAACTGCAGAGAAATAAAATTTGCCTCTTCTTTTACTGTTCTATGATACGACACTTCATATACACCATCCTTCATTATAAGACCCTCATTTTTCTAATGGTTCTCAACAATATTATCAAATTAAGCTACTCCAGATTCTACTTTCAGGTCACTTCTACAACCTATTCAAACTCAACCAACCACAAAATATAGAAGTAAATCCATTAAATAGCTTGACCAAATGGAGAATCAGTGCATGTTAAAAATCAGTATTGGCCAAGGTTAAGGCAAAAGTAGATATTTTAATTACATATAGTAAACTGTAAGGTTTGAAGACTAAATCTGAGATTTATCAAATAATTTTAATTATTAATAAAATTTTATTATTTAAAATGTTGACAAATTTTAAAAGTTTGAGATTATATGAATGATAATTTTTTACTACAGAGTTTCCACAATGCTTCTGTGGTCACCAAATTTCACATCTGCAGTCATAAATACAGGTTCACTTTGCAATGAATAAAGAAAATATTTAGGACGTACCTCAGTTTGCTCCATCATGCTATTTTCTTTTTATATTTTATATCTTTTATGTCTAAATTAAAGATGATTCATCATGTATCTTTTTATAATTTGGGGGTTTTCCTCTTATAAAATGTTGAAGTGCAAAGCTTACATTATTTTTCACTCTTGTCCACAAAATGTGGAGACTTTCAAAGTGAAACTTTCCTTACTTTTTTAAAAATTAGAATTACGAAGTCATGTAATATATTATTCTACCTTTTATTATAATTAAATTGTCATAAACACTTGGTAGATTCAAAAAGAATATGTCTACCTCTGTTCTCTAATTAATACACTCACTCTTAGTAGCCCCATCAGGTTTCAATATATTTTTAAATTTATTTATGTGGAAATTCTCACTATTTCTGCTTCTATAATCAGGAGCATTCACAATTATTGCTCATGGAAGTAATTTAACTCATACTAATGTATACTTCAATATATAAATTCCTTGGGAGATTTTCACTCAAAGTTACATCTAAAACGTTTAACTATTTTTAAAAATGAATGTTTATCTCCAATTTATAAAATCTCCTAGAACTAATATATGATTCATCAGAACTGTAAAATTAACCAACAAAAGTCAGTTGTATCTCTATACACAAACAATAAATAATCTGAAAGAAAAAAAAATTCCATTTAAAATAGCATCAAAAATAATAAAAACTTAGCAATGTCAAAGGATGAAGAAAGATACCCCATGCAAACAGGAACCAAAATTAAGCAGGAATAGCTACACTTATATCAGATAAAGCAGACTAAGTCAAAAAGTATAAAAAGCTACAATTCTGTTGTTTGGTTGTTTGTCCTCTTCAAGGGTCATGTCAAAATGGGATTGCCAATGTTGGAGGTAGGGCCTGGTGGGAGGTGATTAGATCATAGAGGCAGATCCCTCATGAATGGCTTCATGTCATCCCCTTGGCAATGGCTGAGTTCTCACACTGAGATCTGGTTGTTTAAAAGTGTGCAGTACCTCCTCACATCTTTCTTCTTCTCATTCTCACCATGCAATGCAATGGTTTCCCCTTCACTTTCCATATGATTGGAAACTTCCTGAGACCTTCACCAGGAGCAAATGCTAGAACCATGCTTGTCCAGCCTGCAGAGAACCATGAACCAACAAAACCTATTTTCTTTAATTACTCTGATTCAGGTATTTCTTTATATAGCAACTCAAGAACAGACTAACACAAAGAGGTCATTATGTAATGATAAAGGGATAAATTCATCAAGAGAATATAATAAATTTCAAATATATAGGCACCTCTAAGAGGAGCACTTAGATATATAAAGCAAACAATATTAGTTTTAAATGGAGAAATAGACTCCAATATAATAACATTTGGAAATTACAACAGCCTTCTCTCCACTCTCCACATTGGACAGATCACCTAGACAGAAAATCAATAAAGAAACATGAGATCTGAACTGCATTACAGACATGACATCAACAGAATGAAGGACAAAAACCATATGATCATCTAAATAGATAAAGAAAATGCATTTGAAAAAAATCAACACCCTTCATGAAAACAGCTCTCAACAAATTAGGCATAGAAGGAACATATGTCAATTCAATAAAGGCCATATATGACAAACGCATAGTTAACATCATACTGAATGGGGGAAAGCTGAGAGCTTTTCTCTAAGAACTCAAACAAGACTGCCTGGAACAGTGGCTCACACCTCTAATCCCAGCACTTTGGGAGGCCAAGGTGGGTGGCTTGCCTGAGATCAGGAGTTCAAGACCAGCTTGGCTAACATGATGAAATCCCGTCTCTACTAAAAATACAAAAAATTAGCTAGGCGTGGTGGCTACTTGGCTAACCAGCTACTCAGAAGGCTGAGGCAGGAAAATTCCTTGAACCTGGGAGGCAGAGGTTGCAGTGAGCTGAGATTGCACCATTGCACTCTAGTATGGGCAATAAGAGCAAATCTCTACCAAAAAAAAAAAAAAAAAAAAAAGAACTCAAGACAAGATGTCCACTGTCACCACTATTACTCAATATAATACTGAAACTTCTAGCCAGAGCAATTAAACATAAAAAAGAAAAAAAATCCAAACTGGAAAGAAGAAAGTCAAACTGTCCCTATTTGCAGATGACATGATCTTAGATATAGAAATACCTAAAGATTCTATCACAAAGCTCTTACAGCTGATAAATTTAATGATGTTACAGGATACAAAATCAATATGCAAAAACCAGTAGTGTTTCTATACACCAACAACAAACTAGCTGACAGAAAAGCAAGAAAGAAATACATTTTATATAGATATACAAAACAAAATAAAATACCTAGAATACCTATGAATAAATTAAACCAAGAAGATAAAAGATTTCTGCAAGAAAACCTATAAAACACTGATGAAAAAAAATTGAAGAAGACACCAGAAAAATGAAAAGACATCCCATGCTCATAGACTGGAAGAATTAGTATTATTAAAATGATCATAATACTCAAAGCAATCTACAGATTCAGTGCAATCCCTATCAAAATACCAATGCAATTCTTCACAGAAATAGAGGAAACAATTTTAAAATTTGTGTAAGACCACAAAAGATGCAAAGCAATCTAGAGCAAAATATATCCAAAGCAATATCCAAAGCAATCTAGAGCAAAATGAACAAAGGTGAAGGCATCACATCTGACTTGATAATATACTACAGACCTATAGTAACCAAAACAGCATGGTACTGGCATAAAAACTGACACATAGACCAATGGAAGAGAATAGAGAACATATATATATATACATATATACACACACACACACACACACATATATCCAAGTGATTTTCAACATCAGTGGCAACAATGTACACTGGGGAAAGGACAGTCTGTCTCTTAAATGAACAGTGCTGGAAAACTGAACAACCATAAACAATAATAAAACTGGACCCCTATCTCTCACCATATTGAAAAATCAATTCTAAATAGATTAAACACTTAAATGTAAGACCTTATGAAACTACTGGAAAATACACACACACACACACACACACACACACACACACACACAAAGGAAATGCTTTAGGACACTGGTCTGGGCAAAAATTGTTTGAATAAGATCTCAAAAGCACAGGCAGCAAAAGCAAAAGTAGACAAATTGAATTATTTCAAATTAGAAAGCTCTGCATAGTAAAGGAAACAACCAAAAGAATTAAAATATTACTTGCAGAATGGAAGAAAATGTTTGCAAACTTCTTTCAGCTAGGAACTAATATCTAGAACATACATGGAATTCAACTCAAAAGCAAGTAACAAATAATTTTAAAATAGTCAAAGGTCTGAATAGACATTTATCAAAAGAAGACATATAAATGGCCAACAAGTATATTTAAAGAATGCTCAAATGCTAATCATCAGGGAAATGCAAATCGAAACTACAAAGAGATATATTCTCACCCTGGTTCAATGGCTATTATCAAAAAGATTTAAAAAAAATGCTGGTGAGGATCAAGAGAAAAGAGAACTCTCATATACTGTTGGTGTGAATGTAAAGTAGTACAGCCATAGGGAAAACAATAGGGAGGTTTCTCAAAAAACTACAAATACAACAACTATATGATCCAGCAATCCTACTGCTGAGTATGTATCCGGTATGCCTGAGACTTCCACATTCCCGTGTTTATTGAAGCACTATTCCCAAAAGCCAAAATATGGAGTCAGCCTAAGCATCCATTGACAGATGAATGCTTTAAAAAATATGGTGTATACTATTAAGCCATAAAAAAAATGAAATCCTGTTATTCACAGCACAATGGATAAGCCTGGAAAACATTATGTTAAGTGAAATCAGGCACAGAAAGATAAATACCAGATATCCTCATTCTTATGTGGAAGCTAAAAAGATTGTTCTCATATAAGTAGAGAGTTTAATAGTGGTTCCTAGAAGTAGTGAAGGGTGTGTATGGGGATCAGAACTGAGAGAGGTTGGTTAATGAATACATAACTACAACTAGATAGAAGGAAAACATTCTAGTTCTACTGTTCTACAGCATGGTAAGCTGACTATAGTTAACTACAATTTCTTGTATGTTTTCAAATAGCTAGAAGAGATAATTATAAAAGTTCTCAACACAAAATTGATAAATGAGATGATGGATATGCTAATTACCCTGATTTTATCTTTATACATTCTATACATGTATCAAAATATCACAGGGTACCCCCCATAAATATGTATTATTATGTGTCAATTAAAAATAATAGCAATTAAATTTTAAAAATATAATAGATGAGAATATATACATATATATATGAATAAACTTAACTAAGGAGGTAAAAGACATACACTAAAAACTACAAAATTGAAAAAGAATCGAAAAAAATGAAAAAAAACATGATCATGGATTGGAAGACTTAACACCGTTAAAATGCCAATGCTATCAAAAGTGTTGTGTAGACACGTTAATGCAATGACTTTCAAAGTCCCAAAGACATTTTATTCAGAAAAATTTTAAAAGTTCAACCAAAAAGTCAGACAAAATCTTGTGGAACCTAAACAGCTAAAATAAATTTTAGGGCTCAAGTTTCCCAATTACAAAACCTATTACAAATCTACAGGAATTAAAACAGTGTGATCCTGGAATAAAGACAGACATATAGACCAAGGAAATGGAATAGAAAGCCTAGATATAAATCTTCACTTATACAGTAAAACGATTTTTGACAAAAGAGCCAAGACTATTCAATGGGGAATGAAAAGTGTTTTCAACAAATGATGCTTGGAAAACTGTATATCTACATACAAAAGAAAAAATTTGGAGTTTTACCTTAAGTCCCATATGAAAATTAACTCAAAATAGATCAAAGAACTAAATTTAAGAACTAAAACTTTAAAACTCTTAGAATAAAATCGGGAAAGCTTTATGGCATTAGATTTAATAATGATTTCAAAAGCATATGCAGCAACAGAAAAACAGATAAGCTGCATTATTACATCAAAGTTAAATACTTCTTTCTGTGTATCAAATGATATAATAAACAGAATGAAAAGACAAACCACAGAATGAGAGAAATATATTCAAATCATGTATCTGAAAAGGGGTTACTATCCAGAATTTATATAAAGAGCTCCCTTTTTAAAATTATTATTTTTTAATTACTTTTTATTTTTTTATTTTTAGAGACGGGGTTTCACCACGTTGGCCAGGATGGTCTCAATCTCCTGACCTAGTGATCTGCCCACCTCAGCCTCGCAAAGTGCTGGGATTATAAGCATGAGCCACCACGTCCAGCCAAGAACTCCTACAACTAAACAACTACAGAAAAACAAACAATTAAACAATGTGCATAGTACCTGAATAGACATTTCTCCAAAGAAAATGTATGAATGACTGACATGCACATGAAAAGATGCTCAGCATCAGTAATCACTAGAAAAGTGCAAATCAGAATGCCAATGAGATACCACCTCACATGCATTTAAGTAATTACTATTTATTTATTTATTTTTTAAAAAAATAAAACGTGGATTTGTGGAGAATGTAGAGAAATTGGAACTCTTGTGCACTGTTTTTGGGAACGTAAAATGGCTCAGTGGCTATGAAAAACAGGATGGTGATTTCTCAAGACATTGAAAACAGAACCAACATACAATACAACACAACAATTCTACTTCAGGGTATATACCCCTAAAATTGAAAGCAGGATCGCTAAGAGATATTTCTACACTCATGTTTAGAAATACCATATTCACAATAGCCAAGAGGTAGAAGCAACTGAGCGTCCATTCTCAGACAAATGAATAAAATCTGGCATGTACACAAAAAGGAATATTATTCAGCCTAAAAAAGAAAAAAAAAAAAACAACTAAGTAGCTCAAGCAACTTTATAGGAAAACATCTAATAATCTAATTTAAAAATGGGCAAAAGAATATCTGAGTAGACATTTCCAAAAAGTCATACAAATGGAAAACAGGTATCTGAAAAGGTAGTTGATATTAATGATCATCCGAGAAATTCAAATCAAAATTACAATGAGATATCATCTCACTCCAGTTAAAATGGCAAATCCAAAATACATGCAATACAAATGCTAGTGAAGATATAAAGGAAAGGGAACCCTCATACACTGTTGGTGGGAATATAAATCAGTATAACCACCAGGGAGAACAGTTTGGAAGTTCCTCCAAAAACTAAAAATTGAGCTACCCTATAATCCGGCAATCCCACTGCTAGGTACATACCCGAAAAAAGGAAATCAGTATATCAAAGAGATGTCTGCCTCCTATGTTTATTGCAGCACTATTCACAATAGCCAAGATTTGGAAGCAACCTAAGTGTACATCAACAGATGAATAAAAAAAGTAAATGTGAGGCAAGAGAAGGAAATAAAGGTCATTCGAATAGAAAGAGAGGAAGTCAAATTATCTTTATTTACACATGACCTGATCCCATATCTAGGAAGTCCCATCATCTAAGCCCAAAGGCTTCTTAAACTGAAAAGCAACTTCAGCAAGTCTCAGGATAGAAAATTAGTGTGCAAAAATCACTAGCATTCTTATACACCAACAGTGAAGCCAAGAGCAAAATCACAAACAACCTCTCATTCACAACTAGCTCAAAAATAGTAAAATACCTAGAAGTACAGCTAACTAGGAAGGTGAAATATCTCTACGATGAGACTATGAACCACTGCTCAAAGAAATCAGAAGTGTCACAAACAAATAAAAAAATTCAATGCTCATGGATATAAATAATCGATTTCATTAAAATAGTCATGCTGCCCAAGGCAATTTGTACATTCAATTCTATTCCCATTAAACTACCATTGACATTCTTACAGAACTAGAAAAAAAAATATTTTAAAATTCATATTGAACCAAAAAAGAGCCTGAATAACCAAGGCAATCCTAAGCAAAAAGAACAAAGCTGAAGGCATCACATTACCCAACTTCAAACTATACTACAGTGCTAGAGTAAACAAAACAACATGGCACTAGTACAAGAACAGACACATAGAACAATGAAACAGGATAAAGAAACCAGAAATGACCACATACCTACTACTTGAACTTTGACATACCTGACAGAAACAAGCAACAGGGAAAGGATTCCCTATTCAATAAATGGTGCTGGGATTAATGGCCAGCCATACACAGAAGATTGAAACTGGACTCCTTCTTACATCATATAAAAAAATTACCTCAAGATGGATCAAAGTCTTAAGTGTAAAACTCAAAACTATAAAATTCCTGGAAGACAACCTAGGCAATATCATTCAGGACATAGGCACAGGCAAGGATTTTATGATGAAGATGTCAAAAACAATTGCAACAAAGGAAAAAATTGACAAATGGTATTGAATTAAAGTTAAGAGCTGCATGGCAAAAGAAACTTATCAACTGAGTAAAGAGATAACTTAAAGGACGGAAGAAAATTTTCCGAAACTATGCAGCTGACAAAGGTCTAATGTTCATCACCTATAAAGAACTTAAACAAATTTACACACACACAAAAATTAAAAAGTGGGCAAATGACATGAACAGACACTCCAAAAGAACATATACATGCACACAACAATCATATTTTAAAAAGTTCAACACCACTGATCATTAGAGAAATGCAAATCAAAACCGCAATGGAATACCATCTAACACCAGTCAGAATGGCTACTAAAAAGTCAAAAAATAATAAATGCTGGTGAGATTGTGGAGAAAAAGGAATGCTTATACACTGTTGATTGGAGTGTAAATTAGTACAGCTATTGTGGAAGACAGTGATGATTCCTCAAAGACCTAAAGACAGAAATATCGTTCATTCCTGCAATCCTATTACTGGACATATGTCCAAAGGAATATAAATTGTTCTGTTATAAAGATACATGCACATATATATTCACTGCAGCATTATTTACAAATAGCAAAGATATGGAATCAACCTATATGTCCATCAATGATAGACTGGATAAAGAAAATGTGGTACGTGATATATTACCCAGCTATAAAAAAAGAATGAGATCATGGCCTTTGCAAAATCATGGATGGAACTGGAGGTTATTAACCTTCGCAAACTAACACAGGAACAAAAAACTAAATACCAGGTGTCCTCCTTATGAGTGGAAGCTAAATGATGAAAATACAAGGACACATAGAGGAAAACAACACACACTGGCGCCTTTCAGATGGTGGAGAGTAGGAGGAGGAAGAGCATCAGGAAAAACAACTAATATGTGGTAGGTTTAATACCTAGGTTATGAAATACTCTGCACAACAAATCCCCTGACACAAAGTTTACCTATGTAACAAACCTCCGCTTGTACACCTGAACTTAAAATAAGAGTAAAAATAAATAAATAAACAGAACTTAAACTGCCCACCAAAAAAAGAAAATGTGGTACATATACACAATGGAGTGCTATTCAGCCATAAAAAGAATCAGATCCTGTCATTTGCAACAACATGAATGAGAATGGAGGACATTATGTTAAGTGAAATAAGCCAGGCACAGAAAGACAAACTTCTCTATTTCTTCCTTATTTACTGAAGCTAAAACTTAAAACAATTGAACTCACAGTGATAGCAGAATGATGGTTACTAGAGGCTGGGAAAGGTAGTGGGAAGGTTGTGGGGAAGTGAGGATGGTTAATGGGTACAAACATATAGTTAGATAGAATGAATAAAACCTAGTGTTTGACAGCATAGCAGAGTGATTATAGTCAATAATTTATGTGTATATTTTGAAATAACTGAAACAGTATAATTTGGTTATTTGTAACATAAAGACAGGATAAATGCTTGAGGTGATGGAAACCCCATTTATGCTGGTGTGATTATTACACATTGTATACCTTTTTCAAAATATCTCGTGTACCCCATAAATATATACACCTGAAAAAATTAACAAAATTCTGATACATACTATGACACAGATAAAATGTAAGTATGTTATGCTAGGGGGAATAATTTAGTTACAAAAAGGTAAACACTGTATGATTCCAGTATGATTCCATTCATCTACAAAGAGTAGTCAAATACATAGAGACAGAAAGCAGAATAGTGGTTCCCAGGAGCTAGGGATGTGGGTAGAGAATGAGGAATAGTTGTTTAATGAGTGGAGTGTAAATTTTGCAAGATGTAAAGAGTTCTGGAGTTTGGTGGCACAATGATATAAATGCATTTAACACTGCTGAATTGTATGCTTAAAAATAGTTCAGATGGTAAATTTTATGAGTATTTTATCACAATTAATTTTTTAAAAAAATACAATTAGCACTTGAACAACACAGTTTTGAACTACGCACGTCCACTTATACGTAGATTTTTTTCAATAAAAGTTATACCAATTGGTTTTCCTTTGCATTTCCCTGATCATTAGTGATGTTGAGCATTTTTCCATGTTTGTTGGCCATCTGTATATCTGTTTTTGAGACTTGCCTGTTCATGTCCTTAGCCTACTTTTTGATGGGATTGTTTGTTTTTATTCTTGCTGATTCATTTCAGTTCCTTGTAGATTCTGGATGTTAGTTCTTTGTCAGATGTATAGATGGCAAAGATTTTCTCCCAATCTGTGGATTGTCTGTTTATTCTGCCAATTGTTCCTTTTGCTGTGCAGAAACCTTTTAGTTTAATTAATTCTCATCTATTTATCACTGTTTTTGTTGCATTTGCTTTTGGGTTCTTGGTGATGAAGCCTTTGCCTAAGCCAATGTCTAGAAAGATTTTTCTGATGTAATCTTCTTTTTATGGTTTCAGGTCTGAGATTTAAGGCCTTGATCCATCTTGAGCTGATTTTTGTATAAGGTGAGAGATGAGGATCCAGTTTCATTCTTCTACAAGTGGCTTGCCAATTATCCCAACACCATTTGTTGAACAGGTGTCCTTCCCCCAACCTTTATGTTTTTGTTTGCTTTATCGAGGATCGGTTGGAGGTAAGTATTTGGCCTTATTTCTAGGTTATCTACTACATTTCATTGGTCTCTATGCATATATATATAATCGCACTTTAGGTTCTGGGGTACATGTGCAGAACATGCAGGATTGCTGCATAGGTACCTAAATGGCAATGTAATTTGCTGCCTCCATCCCCCTGTCACCTATATCTGGCATTTCTCCCCATGTTATCCCTCCCCAACCTCCCTATCCCTCGCTGTCCCTCCCCTATTCCCTCACAACAGACACTATTATGTGACTCTCCCCTCCCTGTGTCCATGTGTTCCCATAGTTCAACACCTGCCTATGAGTAAGAACATGCAGTGTTTGATTTTCTGTTCTTCTGTCAGTTTGCTGAGAATGATGGTTTCCAGATTCATTCATGTCCCTACAAAGGTGACAAACTCGTCATTTTTTAAGGCTGCATAGTATTCCAGGGTGTATATATGCCATATTTTCTTTGTCCAGTCTATCATCGATGCGCATTTGCGTTGGTTTCAGGCCTTTGCTATTGTAAACAGTGCCACAATAAACATACATGTGCATGTGTCTTTGTAATAGAACGATTTATAAACCTTTGGATATATACCCAGTAATGGGATTGCTGGGTCAAATGGAATTTCTATTTCTAGGTCCTTGAGGAATTGCCACACTGTCTTTCACAATGGTTGAACTAATTTACACTCCTACCAACAGTGTAAAAGTCTTCCTATTTATCCACATCCTCTCCAGCATCTGTTGTCTCCAGAGTTTTTAATGATCGCCATTCTAACTGGTACGAGATGGTATCTCAATGTGGTTTTGGTTTGCATTTCTCTAATGCCAGTGATGACAAGCATTTTTTCAAATGTTTGTTGGCCTCATAAATGTCTTCTTTTGAAAAGTGCCTTCATATCCTTTGCCCACTTTTGAATGGGTTTGTTTGTTTTTTCTTGTAAATCTGTTTTAGTTCTTTGTAGATTCTGGATATTAGCCCTTTGTCAGATGGGTATATTGCAAAAAAATTTTTTAATACTAGTACCAGGCTGTTTTGCTGACTATGGTCTTATAGGATAAAGTCAGGCAATGTGATGCCTCCAGATTTGTTCTTTTTGTTTAGTCTTGCTTTGGCTATGAGAATTTTTTTGTTGTTGTTCCATATAAATTTTACGGATTTTTTATTTTTTTGTTCCATATGAATTTTAGGATTTTTTTTTTCAAGTACAGTGAAGAATAATGTGATACCACCTTACTCCTGCAAAAACGGCTATAATAAAAAAAATATCAAAAAATAACACATGTTGACATGGTGAAAAGAAGTTGATGTGGTGAAACAGGCACTGATAATAGGTGTTGATGTGGTGGTGAAAAAAGAACACTTTTACACTGCTGATGGGAATATAAACTAGTACAACCACTGTGCAAAACATCATGGAGATTCCTCAAAGAACTAAAAGTAGAATATTTGATTTAGAAATCCCATGACTAGGTATCCAGCCAGAGGAAAAGAAGTCATCATATGAAAAAGATACTTGCATATGCATGTTTATAGCATATGTATGTGTATGTATACATATGTGTGTGTAATATATATATTGTATATATATAAAATATAATACATATATTATATATATATATAAAATATAATACATATATTATATATATATATATATATGATATATATATGTCATAGAATACTCCTCAGCCATAAAAAGAAATGAAATAATGGCATTTGCAACAAGCTGGATGGAACTAGAGAACATTATTTTAAGTGAAGTAACTCAGGAATAGAAAACCAAATATTGTATGTTCTCACTCATAAGTGGGAGCTAACTTATGAAGATGTAAAGGCATAAGAATGATATAATGATCTTTGGAGAGTCAGGGGAAAGTGTGGGAGTGGGTAAGGGATAAAAGACTACAAGTTGGGCACACTGTACACTGCTTGGGTGATGGGTACACCAAAATCTCAGAAATCACAACTAAAGAACTTATTCATGCAACCAAATACCACCTGTTCCCCAAAAACCTATTGATATTTTATAAAGAGTTATACCAAGTGTGCCTGCCTCTTTTGTCTCCCATTCTACCTCTTCTATCTCTTCCACCTCTGTCACCTAAGACAGCACGACTAACCCCTTCTCTTCCTCCTCCTGAGCCTACTCAATGTGAAAATGATGAGGGTGAAGATATTTATGATAATCTACTTTCACTTAATGAATAGTAAATATATTTTCTCTTTCTTATGATTTTTCTTGGAAACATTTTCTTTTCTCTAGGCTAATTTATTGTAAGGATTATATATATATATATATAATAATATATATATATATAATCCTTACAATAAATTGTAAATCCTTACAATAAATATATATATATTATATACATATATTATATAAAACATATTTATATATATATAACATATATAATACATAAAACATACAAAAAATATGTATTAATCAACTGTTCATATTATCAGTAAGGCTTCCATTCAACAGTGGGCAATTAATAGTTAAGTTTTGGGGAATCAAAAAGTTGAATTGAAGTTTTTTTTACTGCATAGGGATTGGCATCCCTAACCCTCACATTTTTAATGGGTCAACTGTAATAAATGAATATTCAGATGAATACCAATGTCATTCTTTGTTAGTATCACTGTTATACAAATTAGACATAAAGTTAATCCACATCATTCCACACAAGTTCAGATTTCCCAGAAATGACACCATGTTGTCATTCAGGAGATCAATCTTCTTAAATCTGAGTCTATGCTTTAAGTAGATTTGGCCAGTAGATTTGGGGCAAATTTCAAGGCCTATATCAAACTTCATTACAAGCCTAAAGAAGACTCTTACAGAGTCTTGCCAATTGTGAGAATTTCAGAAAGAGTAGCAGACAGGTAGAAGACAAACTTTTGGTCAAAGTGGCCCTTTTTGCATTTCTTCAAACCTCACAGATCATATTATTTAGACTTGTGCTCTTTTCATTAATTCATAAAACTAGGTCTATAGGTTTTTACTTTCCCATAAACCCTGAATAAGCCTCTCCCTTCCTCTAAGCTGATACCCAAGAAAGGACAAGAAGAATGTTGAGGGAGATAGAGCGGGTCCTCTAAGTCAGCATATCATGTCACTCTCTCATGTCTCACAAGTTTTACACAGTGATGTACATGGCCTTCTGCAATACAAGGCATTAAATAAATATTAAATAACATATTGTTTACCATATTTTTCCATATTAATAAAACATACATTTAGCTTGTAAGTTAAGGTTTAAACTGTCATTACATAGCTTCACCTATCATTGAGTCAGATTATCCATAATATTAAAGTCAAAACTTAGCTAAATGGTGTAGGTGTGCTTGGAGAAAACTTTGAATTGATCCAAATCACCTTGCTTTCCCTGCCAATATTCATGAGCATCTAAAGGTTAGAAACCCAATTAGTCTGATTCACTCATAAATGTATCATAAAAAGATGCTTAGTAAGTGTTTTTTGATCATGTTAATGATGAGATATTTCTGGAGTTAAAAACAGCAAGTTGAGACAATCCCAAATGGCAGATATAACTTATCCTCTAGGTTGAATAAGGAGAAGTATAAAAATGATGAAATTGGCTTACATGCAGAGAACAGTCTAGCTTCATCATAATTTGTCTCAAACACTGCAATATAAATTTTATAATAAACTATAGCTCTGTACAGCTGAAAAACATCTATTTTTACTAAATGTCAAAAATATCACCAAAGGATATTCATAAGATAAACCTAAATATATCAAATTGTGAGAAGATATGAACAAAGAAGTACTTTCTTCCCAGCCTACAAAGCTAGAATACTCATCACCACTAAGTCATATGAGAAGTGCTGACACTGAATCTCAGTTCCTGCTGGAAATGGTAATATCACAAAATGTGGGAAAGTTACAATACTGTGACAATAGCAGAGTTGTGCTCCTTTCACGTGTAAGCATTGATTGTAGAGAGTGAAGTTCTTTTTTTTTTTTTTTTTGAGACAGAGTTTCGCTCTTGTTACCCAGGCTGGAGTGCAATGGCGCGATCTCAGCTCACCGCAACCTCCGTCTCCTGGGTTCAGGCAATTCTCCTGCCTCAGCCTCCCGAGTAGCTGAGACTACAGGCGTGCGCCGCCATGCCCAGCTAATTTTTGTATTTTTAGTAGAGACAGGGTTTCACCATGTTGACCAGGATGGTCTCGATCTCTTGACCTCGTGATCTACCCGCCTCGGCCTCCCAAAGTGCTGAGATTACAAGCGTGAGCCACCGCGCCCAGCCTAGTTCTGTGGCCTTTTAAGAGTGTGGTATTTTTAGGAGCATTATAACAGCAAACTATAGCTCTGCTTGCTCTTCAAAAGTAGGATCGGGTTTCAGTAAAGGAGACATGGTAGAGAAAAGAAAAAAAACAAAGGTTATTCTATTTTCCTAAAGTTGTAAAGAAAGTTAAAAGAACACAGATTTGATCTTGAAAATAATATATTCCTAAGAAAATTAGTGTAATGCATTTAAAAATTACATAACAGTTATTCTCACACTAATGGGTCTAAAGATGGATAATGAAGCAAAAATAAATTAATAAATTTAAGTTATGCAAATAATATTGGTAACTGTTTTATATTTCCAAATAGAACTATGAGAGTCTGCACTGAAAAAAAACACATAAGAAGAGGTCTACCTACCTACTTACATTATAAATATTAAACTCAATTATAAAAAAATCCAATCAGAAAATTCAAAGGAACATTTTTAAAAACTATTATGCATTAACAATGGAGTTTATTAATGGTAATTATCATAGTATTTATATATCTTGTAAATTATTAATATAAACATACATGATAATAAATGGTTAGGGCTATGCTGCCATGAACTAGTTATCCTCACCTCCTCATTAGGCATTCTCTCAACTATTTATTCAATGAACATTTGCAGAGCATCTCTTATTCTGTAGGAGCTAGGAAATCAAATAAAACATAAAGAGCTTACTTTTGCCACTACACTGTATGATTAAAAAATTAAAATATAAAATAAAAGTAAATAATATTTAGTATGCCTGTAGTAAGTATATTTACAGCTCTTCAATTACTTCAAATTTGATAATCTATGCAGTTTACAAGAGAACATAAGATTGTCCTAGCATTCATTCTGTGTGTTTAGTTTACCATTACTGGTTTACTTTCACATTAAATCATTAGAAAGTGCTGAAAATAATACGTATTTCTACATGTAGAAAATTCATTCCAAAAACCTAATTGTGAGTAGCAAACACAAATTAATCAGAACACAAAATATAATAGCGACTGCCAAATAACATGGTAAACACTAGAAGCTTTCACATCCATCATCTCAGTTAAGAGGAGTTGCTACTATGCCCTTCTGTAAAGGCAAAGAAATACAGGTTCTAAAAATCAAGTTACTAGCCCAACTTCACAATTCATAGAAGTGGGAGTTGAGTATGTGTCTTCTTTGAGCTTCCAAATTCCATGAACCCAACATAAAGCCAAAGTATGTCTCAAAGAAAGTTTAAACTCAGAAAGGAAAAAAAATAATCTTTCGTCTTTTCACAAGTGAATTCAAAAGACAGGCAATGTCTGTGTAATATGTATTCCCATATTATCATATTTAATGTCATAAAACTCAATGATGTGGTCATTATTATTCCTATTTTATTTTGATTCTATAAGATCAGATCCTGGCTTCAATTCTGTATCTCTGACATCATTAAGCCTCACTGAACTCAAATCAGATAATTTGACCCACAAGATTTTGCTATTTCACGTGTGCTGTAAGATAGGTGAAGCTTACATCTAGGGATTTTGCTTACAACTCTAAACCAGACCAAAATCTCAAAAACACAAACAAAAACAAAACTTTGATTCAGTGAAGAAATAGACACATTAATTGAGCATGAGTTTACCTAAAAATAACGAAAAAATATAGTGTAACATTTTCTCACATCACAAAAACATTCAGGTTCTGATGTAGGTCTTGCTCCAGTGACTCAACAGTAAGAGGCCTTAACTGTGATTATCCAGGTTCTTCCTTCATCATGGTCCTTCATGTTCTCAAGACAGCTGCTCAGGTTTCAGGCATAATAGTTGTGTTTATGGCAAGGAGAAAGGGAAAGTGGTACTATCACCCTCTAGTTTTCCATTTGTAATGAGATCACAAAAGTTTTCCTGGGCACATTCCCAGGAGACTTCCTCCAATGTTTAGTAGCGAGAATGTGTGATCTTTCCAACCATTGCAGGAAGAAAGGTAAGAAAAGGACATGTTTAAATTTTGATACTCTACAGAAAAAGAGTAATGAGAGAAGCGGGAGGTAAAGGGATAGTGTGTGATCCTGAGACAGGAATAATACAGGGTGGTCACAGGAGAATAGAAAATTCCAGGCAGCAGTTTCACATGACTAGCAAAAGGAAACTGTTGACATAGCTGCATAAGCTAGGAGCCGATAAGCCCTGAAACAGGGTGTGGGCCAACCTGGCTAAGAGAAACTAGACCCAACATAGTGCTGGATTTGACCTAGGTTTCACCTAGGACCTCATTATATGCTCATTAACATCTTAAATCACACACCCATCAGCACCATGGAGATTCTGGGAACACCCATATTTGGTGTAAAAATGGATGCCACAGTTCCAAGAAACCTTCGCCTTTTTCCAGAAATCTTCATAAATATTTCACTCTGGTTAAAGAAACCGATAAAGGTAGCAGCCCCACAACCTCCTGTGTGACTCTCTCATGATTATGCCCCAAATCCCATTTTTTGAGTGGATACTTTTAACTTTACAAAAAATGTTCATACTTTTATTATTTTCTGACTGGTTCTTGAATTTCTTCTCATGGTGGTGTCAAGAGCCTAAACATTGGCTGGGGGTGAGGTCTCACCTGCATTTGAGGACCTCCCCTAGCTCACCAGTATCAATCCTACTATAGCAGCAGTTTCCAACCATTTTGGCACCAAGGACTGGTTTTGTGGAATACAATTTTTTGTGGACAGCGGGAAGGGATTAGGGATGATTTTGGGATGATTCAAGTGCACTGCATTTATTGTGTACTTTATTTCTATTACTATTACACTGTAGCATATAATAAAATAATTATATAACTCATCATAATCTAGAATCAGTGGGAGCCCTGAGCTTGTTTTCCTGCAACTAGATGATCCCATCTGGGAGTGATGGGAGACAGTGGCAGATCATCAGTCAGATTCTTATAAGGAGCATGCAACCTTGATCCCTTGCAAGCAGAGTTCACAATAGGGTTCACTCCTATGAGAATCTAATGCAGCCACTGATCTGACAGGAAGCAGAGCTCAGTCAGGCAGTAATGCAAGTGATAGGTGAGCTGCTGTAAATACAGACAAAATGAAGCTTCACTGGCTTGCCCGTCGCTCACCGCCTGCTGCGCAGCCTGCTTCCTAAATGGCCATGGACAGGTACGGGTCTGTGGTCTGGGGTTTGGTGATCACTGCACTATAGAGTGCACTGTAGAGCATTTGTTCCAAGAAATATTCGAGGAATTTTTTTTTTTTAATTCTATCACATTAAGCAGATACTTGCAATTGTTTCTTCTTAAAATCACGTCAGAAAACTTTAAAATAACTTCAAATTTTTCATGGATTTTTCTCATTAACATTAAAACTCTGGACAAACACACAGGCACACAAAGCACAAAACAATGAGTTGATTAACATCTAAGAAAAAAAATCAAGTCAAATATTGGTTACACTAACCTATTAGAGAAATATCTGCACCAGAATTAATTAGTTGCATACTTAGTATCTTCCCCTCTTTACTAACAGAACCACCTTCTTTAACATCCAGGAATGGCCATATTACATACTTCAAGCCCATGCAATGGAAATATAACTGTTAGGAGGTTTGAGAAAGCTTCTCAAAAGAAAAGAATAAACTAATGAAATCAATTGAGATGACCCCATTTTTTCCTTTGCCTCCCTCTCACAGCTTAAAATGCAAGTCCAGCAGTGGAACTCTAGCAGTCAACTTGCAAAAATAAGAATCACACTCTAAGAACGGCTAAGAAAGCTAAAAGGAGCTTGGCTACTAGGGACATCAGGACCTCAATAACATTCCTATGCTGCCTCCATCTGGACCGTTTCACATGAACAAAAAGTAACCCATTAATTTGTTTAAACCATAGTTTCTCAGATTCTGTTAAGCTAGATTGCTAGATTATGAATTGCAATTAATTGAACATAACATAAAGATATCATGGCTAAACCTAAATGAATCAGTTTATATAAAAATTGAAAATACACAAATATGGAGTTAATAGCCCCTTTTGTAGATCACAAGTAAAATTAGTGAAATGACAGTTATTCATTTATGAGTACCTTGACCATAAGTAGCAACTATTGAGCCCATTTCTCTAATATTCACATATGTATACATCCTGTTAATATATATATATATATATATATGCACATTCATATACATGTAGATATAGGTAGAAAGTGTGTGTGTGCATGCATTTGTGTGTGTGTATGTGTATGAGGGTTTTATATATAGCCACTGGTACATACACATATAAATATATATACATATACACAAAAGACAATAATCAGTTTGGTAAATACAAGTTCATACATAAAGCACAAAATTTTAAGCTGAGGAACCAAGTCTTATATAAGGAGACTACAAGAATGTCATCTGCAATTGGCAATAGTATTTTCTGGGTGATTACCTATGAACAATTTGAATAACTGTTCTATTATTATTCTTCCAACATTCCTGAATTACCTATTTTGTAATCATGAGATTACATCTTTTTACAAAAAATAATTATTTAGAAAGAAGAAGTTAGGATTTATTGTTGAAACTAAAATATACTGGCAAATGGTTCTTAACATGTGAGAAAACATTATAAGAATTTTGAACTGTTCTTTCAAGTAAAATTTATTACAAATATAATACCTAAAAAATGGAATTAATTTTTTGTGGTTATGAAGCAGCTGTAGCATAATGAATCACAGTTAAATTTACTTTTTTAAATAAGTAAATTAAATGTACTATCCTTTTGGCCACATCCTGTATTGCTGAATGCAATACACTCATTGCACAGTCATGTTCCTGTAGGAAAATCATTGATAGAGAATTGAAATATATATACTTTGTTTCAGATAATAAAAGTCAGAAATTATTTTATAAAGGAGTCATGAGAAAATCTTTAAAAAACTGTATGTCAAGTAAATAGCTGGAATTTATATAAATCAAGGCCTCTAGAAATCAAAGCTTTTTATCTGTTTTCCTTATTGCCTTAAAGTTAGTCCTTCAAAGTAACACTAATAAGTCAACTATTTCAGACCACTAAATCAGAGACGCAAGGAATGATGTGCAGTTGTCTGAAAGAGTTCATGTGTCCTCTTTAACCCTTGCTACCTTTGACCCTGAAAGGATCAGATTCTATATGACACTTCCCACCAGAAATAAAACAAAGAAGCAAAACTGAAGCATAAACACCAATGATGATGTATAAGGAAAAGTGACTTACTCTGAGTCACACAGTGAGAACTAAATTATTCATGAAGCACCCACTGTGGATCAACTATATTCTATCTGTTGAGGACACAGAGTTGATGTAGGGTATACTAGAAGGTTTTTCACACGATGGCCATTATAGCAGCCTTTCAACTCTATCATTTTAGGTCACTTAGGTCTATCACAGAATTAAAGATCCACAACAAACTCTCAAAGACATCTAGTACAAACTCATTTCACAGCTGATTTCACTGCGTAGCAAAAGAGCAAGGCTATTGTGTGGAGGGTAATCACTTAAACTGACTCCTGCAGAATGAGCCAACTATGTGAAGAGCTAGGTACAGCATACTCCATGTGGAAGAAACAGCATTTACTAAACACTCCATTTGTGGAGGAAAGAGCACATGTGGTTCCAGGATGATTGATGCATATTGATTTCAAAGAAGACAAGTGTAAGTTCAAGTCATCCAATAGGCCAGCCAGATCATCCAGATCCATGGAGTCCATGGTTTAAAAGGCTGGATTTAATTTTAAGTCAGTACATCAAATTGGTACAGAGATTTGATGATAAAACCTCAAGAATGTCTTCATATGTCTGGTGGATAGGAGAAGAAAAAGTAACCCACAAACTAAGTTTGGGCACTGTGAAGATAACTAAGACAGAGCTACATCACAGAAGCCAGGAGAGGAGAGTTTCAGGAGGGGCTAAGTGGACTGATAACACTGCTGAACATTACAAGCACATGTGGAGGTCATTTTTTATCCATTAGATGAAAACAGTTTCAATCAAGAAAGTAGTGAAAGACACAAGTCTCACTGTGGGGCAGTGAAAAGTAACTGATAAGTGAAATAATTCAGGCAACTAGATTTTGGAAGTGAAGGGAACAAGTGAAATAGCAGTGGAAAGAGATCACTCAGGTGGAAGTAAAGCTGAAAAATAATTGCTGGGATGTGGAAATTTTAGTTTAAATGCAGGTAAAGGCAAACAAACCAGTGAAATAATTGGAAGTAAGCAAGAAGCAAGATCCCAAAGGCGGAAAACGATGAGATATAACTCAGAGGTGGAAGAGTTATCCTGGGTAAAGTTTCAAGGAAAGAAGAGATAGATGGCCCTTTTTAAAGGATTAGAAAAAGCTAGGACAGTTCCCAAATCCTGCTGGTTCTCCAGCAGGATTCAGGATATCTAATAAAGCAATAGTAAGCATATGGTTTGGGACTAGAGAAAGTAAATATGGGAGACCATATTCTTTTAAGTATCACAGTCTCCCTCATAAAATGAAAATGAACAATCAAGCCATAATAAGGGTACAACTAAGGTTAAAGAGCATTAATCCACAAAAAAAGAAGAAGGTCCAAACTTAAGTGGGAGTATGTTTTCCTTCCTCCAATTCCAATGGGGATAAATATTTTACCAAACATCTACTCTAAAAGGTATTGAAATAAAATATATTATTTTCTAGATAAGCAAATTTTATCACATTTTCAAATGGTTTTAGACACAACTTTGGATTTCCTTCCACCATTCCTTAATTCTTTTTTTCTGTGATAAAAAGAGAACTTAACACTAGTAAGAAACTCATAGTCTACTATTAACATCAACTCTACTTGTAGTACAATTCCATTTGTAGTATATTTTCAAATTATGTGACTGACATTGCAATTGCTTGGTTCTGTTCACACAAATGTGCATTATTCCATTACTAAAGAAAACAGGCTAAAATTTTCTCAGGGTCATAGTTACTTTCTGATAATGTTTCTTCAAATTCTAAAATAATAGCTTGTATTACCTACCCAACAACAACTGTTGAGTGTTAGAATCAGAGATAAGATATTTAAAAACGTTTCTAAGTATAAAATTTCATCTACTTTCTCAATGCTACAATAAAATAGTAATGTTAGATCAAAAGTATCATATTCCTGTCTCCTAGTTACTCTTTAACATGCAGTTACCATGCTCAGACTGGGGAGGAAAAAAATAAAGAAAAATAGACACCAAACCAGATCTTGGCCAGGCATGGTGGCTCACACCTGTAACCCCAGCACTTTGGAAGGCCGAGGCGGGTGGATCACTTGAGAGCAAGAGTTCAAGACCAGCCTGGCCATTGTGGTGAAATCCCATCTCTACTAAAAATACAACAATTAGCCAGCCATGGTGGTGTGCACCTGTAATACCAGCTACTTGGGAGGCTAAGGCAGAAGAATCATTTGAACCTGGAAGGCAGAGGTTGCAGTGAGCCATAATCGCACCTGGGCAGCAGAATGAGACTCTGTCTCAAAAAAAAAAAAAAAAAAAATCTTTTAGCACCTTCAATCCTGCCAGCTCAACCAATCTCATGGGAATTCACTAAACTAAATGGCTATTTTAGTACAATGAATAAATTTCATAATTTAAAATAATTTTTTTTAGACAGTCTGTCATCCAGGCTGGAGTATAGTGGTAGAATCATGGTTCACTGCAGCATTGAACTCCTGGGCTCAAGCAATCCCTCTGCCTCAGCCTTCCAAGTTTCTAGGACCGCAGGTGCACACTACCAGGATGGCTATTTTTTTTTGTAGAAGTGGTCTCACACTGTTGCCCAAACTGGTCTTGAACTCTTGGGCTCAAGTGATCCTTTCACCTGGGCCTCCCAAAGTGCCAGGATTACAGGCATGAATCACCATGCCC